>NW_027279017.1:0-217719 GCF_046629955.1 Centroberyx affinis | reverse complement strand
CTGTGGAGGTCGACGGGTTGCTTTAACAGCAACTTTCAAAATGAATGCGAATGGTGTTAATGACCACATTTACATGCACACGAAAGAAAGACAATAATGCAAGAAAGGCCGTATCCATGTCAACAGCATACTCTGATTGTGTATGTATTATTAAGTGCGATTATGCTCTTGGTCAAACGCGTCAAAAGACCTCTGATTTTACTCACATTAATAGAGACTAGTCAGAACACATACATACTGTAATCACATTTCTTAAAGTTTGATCAAGTTGCTCATCTGTAAATGGCTGAAAAAGACCTATATAGGCCTACTTGCACTAACCAGATGTCACATGTATACTGGGTTACAAGGGGAGGTTTCACTTTATAGGATCATGTGGCTTGATTGCAAATTGTCTTACTTGGACTATTGGTAATAGTCACATTATTGTGCACAGGTAAACATAGCAGTTGGGTGCCTGTATGTATGGTTTCATATTTGCTTATATCTTTAGTTCTCTATGTTATTTTGACTGTAAAAACCCGAGGCCAGGCTAAACCTTACTGGAAAGACAAACTCTGAAAAGCCAATGAGAATGAGTGCAGCTGATGAGTACTGCCGCACAGGTTGTCAACTAAACACACACGCCACCGGTGTACCACACACTGAAAGACAGGGAGGAAATGAATGGAGGATGAAAGACGGTCCTCTGTTCAATCAGTATTCAACAAAGAAGGCTCCTCGGTGCCTTTTTTTTTTTTTTTTTACAGTCACAAAGCTGTGAGACATGCAGGGCCAACGTGAGGCATTTGCGAATCATGTGGTGCGTGTTCGCAATACGCAGGCAGATATGTGACACCCTGTTCTGCATTTTTAATTGGCTGTGGTTACATTCGCATTCATCCCCAGATGCTCTGATTCTGTCTTCGTAAGCATTTTCCACATTCTACACTGCGACTTTGACTAGGCGAGCAGGTGGCAACGCCTGTGACGAGCCAAAATTCAACACTTTTTGTCCTAGCAATACATTTTACAAAATGTACAAAAGGCCATCTCAGCCGGGCTGTCTCTTTGAAGGTATACATCGCCAATATTTGACTTCCTTGTTCCATAAAGCTTGTCAAACATGACTGATGTTCCATCCAGTCAGGCTGAGATGACTGAAGACTGGTTCTCAGTTGTACACTGTGTAAATAGCTAAATGACTTCCTAACCAAAATCACCAAACAAAAGGGAAAACAGATCTGCCAACAAGAAATGTGTTGCTCAGAGACCTTCAGCTGCAAAGCTTCTGCCAGAGCTTGTCTGAGTGGCTTTAAATCTTGTTTAGTCAGCAGTACTTAGCGGACAATTTAATGTGAGTGTTTAAAAAGGAGGGAGGGGTTGGAGGTCTGGTGAAAAAAAAAAAAGAAAACAATGAACAGACTGTCGTCATCCTGTTCATGAGGGAGTCCCTGCAATTCCCTGGGCTTATCCCACCCCGAACACAGACGCGTAGGAAGCCTTATTGCATCCTGGAACAAATCAAATGGGCTTCCTGTCCCGGGACGCTCCATCACGACCCGGCGGGCCCCGGGCCGGCAGCGGCGTGACGTGACTCTCTGCTGAACTCGCTCATGATAGCGGGTTCAGGGGGAAAGGAAAATAAAAAAAAAAAGTCAGAAAAATACAGCCCAAAAGGGCCGGGGGGGGGGGGCAGCGAGCCGAGAGGGCAGAGGAATTTTCCGACCCTTATCAAAATACACAACTGTGTGGAATGTATGTGAGCATCATGTGGCGGGCGGCGCACAGAGAATCTGGCGGCAACGAACACACACACATTTCATCACCGGGCTGCTGACAGCATGAGAAACAACAGTGCGTGTGTGTGTGTGTGTGTGTGTGTGTGTGTGTGTGTGTACTCCTGCATGCATGTGTGTGGCAAGCTCTTACCCGTTTCCAATGTCTATCACATGCAGCCCGAGCGTGACCGCTCCGCTTTGCCTCGCTTCACTCTATTAAAAGTCGGCGTTTCGCGGGGTGTGTTCTCAGGCCAAGCATTGGGTTTACTTAACATTATTTGTTTATGTAGACTCATTTTTTTGATTTTATCATTTTATCATGCCAAAATAAAGTCTATTATCATATATCTGGAAAATGTCATCTTGAAATTGTGCTTTGTTCTAGCAAGCTAGCTAGCTAAGTGGCTACAGCTATTTGGGTGTGATAGCACAGGTAAGCTAGCAAGCTATTACTTGTTTAGCCTGCCAGAGCTAAAGCTAACAGTTCAAATATCTAAGGCTTCTTCAGCCAAGACCAACAGATTTCAGATTTATTTATTTATTTACCCGGGACAGTGCACATTAATCAACATTTCAGTTTCCACATCAATGTAAATGTGCCAGAGTTAGCTAACAAGCTCATTTTCATCTGTAGTCCCTGGGCAAGTTATTACAAATTAGTGGCCTAATGTTATCAATACAATGCTTCAGCAAGCACTACAAGCTCTGTCACTTTCCTTCATACGTTATTTACTTTATAAACTGACATATAATTCTGAAAATTGCAACACAGCTGTAATTATCTTCCTTTCAAAGATAAAGTGGAACTAGGAACAAAAATTTGAGAGCTGAATTTTTGTCCAGAATGGTTCTTGTGGCGCGGCCGTTGTGCTCATTTGCATAAAATTCTTCTTTTTTTTTTTCAGCTTTTCTCGTCACATTGTAGGCCCGGTTCGTGACGCCACCTATCCCATCAGGCCCTGCGCACACAGTTGCTCCTCATAAACAACGAATGGAGGGTAAACCAAACTTTTCGCATTGTGAAATTTGGCGTCGGCGTGCAGCAGCTACCGTGAGAGCAAATACCTTCTCTTATCTACTAGGCGGTGTACCAATAGCTCAGATACTCAGAGAGTCACAACACAAACAACAAGCACAGGACTCCAAACTTACTGTGTGTCAGCCGGATCCGCTCCACTCAACAGGTCTGTGGCTCCCAGATCCTCTGAGGTGTTTTGGGTAGGAAGACAACGTGTTGATGTGGAATTTCCTTTGAAGGCAGCTGAAAACATGCTGTCGTAAATTCCCCGGGAAGTGTTTGCAGGGGAAGCCACACACACACTGACACACACACAACACAACACAAACAGACCGACACACACACATACACACACAAAGATAGTCTCTCACACACTATCTGGGCTGCCAGTGCTGGAACTCTGCAGCAACACCCAGTAAGACTTGTAAATACAAGGGAGGAGGGGTGGGGTGGGGGGGATGAGAGGTGGGGGGTTAGGGAGGCGGGGTGGGGCGGGAGGATAAGGAGAGTGAGAAGAAGTTCCACATTACATCACCGGCAGCTGTTGACAGGCTTGTGTTTATTAACTAAATGCCAGGGCTGGAGGAGTCACACCACATGACACATGCTCACACACACACACACACACACACACACACACACACAAGTTTGCAAACATTGACAAGGCATGCACTCGCCTCTAAAACCCTCAGCTGACAGACACCGATGCTCCACGCATTCACACACACACACACACACACACACGCATGCTTTTTTTTGGTAAACACACAAACCCAGTAATATCGGCTATGCTTGGAATCTCTCGGCCAGGAAACAGTCCAAGTTTCTCTCCCTCTCTCTCTCTCTCTCTCTCTCTCCTCGGTCTGACGGCGTTACCTGTCGTCTGTTTACACTGGCTGCCTGACTTTGCTGACTGGACCGAAGAGCTGCTTTGCCCTGACTCAGATCGCAGTAACTGTAATGGTATGACTGCGAAGGGAGAGCCGCCGCTGCATTCCTCAAGTGTCTCGGCTTTGGCAGCGTCCCCAGCCTCTTAGCTCAGCCTCGATTTCTCTTTTTTTCTCCCCTCCCTCCCTCCCGTCTCTTTCTCTCTTTTCTTGCCCTCTCATTTAAATGGAGGCACATGACTCCCGGCTTAACTGCCAACTAGACTTCTTTATCATGCCGGCTGGGAGCCACCGGCGCTCTGCTTTTCATTGGCCTCTCTGCAGGACACTCCTTAACACACTGCATTCCTCGCCGCCACCCATCCTCGCAGCCCACAAGGCGAAAAGATGTCGAATCGACATTCTCCCCGATGTCATATTTCAGCTTTTTGGCAGCAAACACAGATGCAGAGTTCTATCAGAATGGAAAAAAAGTAGTTTCTCTTGCAGCATGCTCTACTTCAGCGCTGTCTCGCATTAAACAAAGCAATCGGCAAAGGTGAACATTTACTTGAAGTCAACTTTCATTTGATTTGGTGTTTCTTAGCTCGCTGCCTGTGGGTAGCGAACAAAAGGCAGTGTGACAGAGGCTGTCAGCTACAGCGTCGGCCACGTCACCCACTGTTTGTCATCCAGCACCAGTGTGAACAAACGCTCCGCTTCAGCCCCGTCTCCCTGCTGCATTCTTTGCGGTCTCAAATGCAACCGTTTCTCTCCGAATTCCATCCTGTTGTCGCATTCTTCTCCCCTAAGCTCACTGCATTGCAACATTGTTCGCCCAGAGAGAGAGACGAATGAGACGAACGAGTAGGCTGATGACAACGGCAGGACAGCCAGACTCGGGGCGGCGGAGGGCTGAAAGATTAATGGTTTTCATGAATTGCACTGAAAAAAATCATTTTTAAAACAATTTTCAAACTGTTTTTAAACTAGGCAAGCAGCCAGACCGAGCAGAGAACACGATCCCGGCTCGTTCTTTCATCACGGTCATTCAATTAATCCTAAATGTCAGAAAATAGCTAATTGGATAAAAAGCAGCGTCGCATTATACTGATTGGCATCAAATGTTATGAAAAAGAGAGCCAGTAATATGTGGAGATAGGCCATGTCATTATTTTTTGACATTTGATAATGCCAATCTTTGACTAATTCATTGGAAGCATGTGATGTTTTTCAGTCAACTTATTGCCTTTGCTAGATGAAAAATAAAAAATGCCACAACGTATCATGCAGAAACTACACTTAAAACTGTACAGCAAGCACATATCGTCTCTGCAATGAGAAATCCACAAACGCAAACAAATTCAATGTCAAAGGCAAAGGCTCTAATAGCTTTTACTTTCCGTCCCTATGATGCTGTAAATGTCCTCACTGTCAATGCTGTTAGTTTGAAATTTTTACAAGTCCATCGTAAACCTGAAGGTCTGACAGGCACAGTCTGCTACCTGTCCCATCATGAGAACCATCACATGTGTTGTGTGTGTGTGTGTGTGTGTGTGTGTCTTGTGAGGATGGGAATGCACTTGGGTGTGCCCCTCTCTACAACAAGTACCTTAAATTCCCCTTCCCCTCCTAAATCAAATCCTCTCTCCCACATCTCCCTCCTCTTCTCGCTCTGATATGCTCTTCTTATCTTGAAGTAAAGGATAAAAGATCCGTTGTTCTGCTGTCCTCAGCGTTTATTTATTTCAGGATCACAGGACTTGACTTTCCATGACTTTTACCATGAAACGTTATTTTGTTTGCACATTTTATTCATTGATTTCATGGATCACTAATGTTTTTGTAAGCTAATACTTAATTCTAAGGCAGTAATGTGTTTCAGAGTTTCCCCGACCATTGAATAGATGTGGTGGGTCGCCCTGCTGTTAAGAGCTGCTAACCCTAAAAGAATTTCATTAGTTTTTGGTTTCAATGGAGAGTTTTAGTGTCACATGATGACCTAAAGGCTGTTTGAGAGTCTTTTCACCCTGACAGGAGTAAAATTCTGGGGGGAACTCTGAATCCTTGTAGGTTTTTGGGCTATGGACATGGTCAAATTTAAAGAAATCGAATATAATGGCAACCTACATTGGTCAAACCCTTGCACTTACATTCACGCGCATGTGTGTGTGTGTCCTGAGGGGCGTATAGCAGGGAGGTGACGGGTAATGATTCTAGAATATATGTCTTGACCTGCGGCACATGAGGATCCATTCCAGGCAAGAGCTCCAACTCTTTCATGTCACAGGTCAGAGCGCTGCAGGGGCGCCGAGGAAACAATTTGTGTGGAGCTGAGGAGAGGAAAGCCATATATTCAGCCGCGGGTCAGAAAGGATGCAAGGAGACGGGTCAAAGCGTTTAGTATGCGCGCAGTGACTTAAGGAAGTTCCGGTCCTACCCACTGCAAGTGTGCCTAAGCATGGCAGAGGAAATTGTCACCTCTTAAAGGGTAATAGGGTCTAGGTTACCCATCTCCAGAGGTGGGGACTCGAGTCACATGACTTGGACTCGAGTCAGACCTGAGTCACAATTGCAATTGCTTGAGACTCTGCATGAACAGAAGACTTGAGACTTGACTTGGCTTGGGTTCTGGTGACTTGGGACTTGACTTTGACTTGTACTTTGATGACTTGAAAAGGTTTCTAAAGTCTTGACTTGAGATCTTGTGTTTGTGTAAATGACTCAGATTGAAAGTGATGAGATTTGTTCCAGCAGACGACTGAATTTAAATTCTGTTTTCTGAATTTGTATGGAATGATTGAATTTACTGAAGTTGAAACTGATTATAGAAATCAAACTCATGATGCTCTTACCAAGTTTTTATCCTATTAAAACCATATTGCATTGAAAAGTCCTAGATATTTAGTTTTAAATTGATACTGGACTCTTGATTTGTTCTGACTTGACTTGGTGTTCTACATTTAGACTTGGGACTTGACATTAATGACATGGACTTGACTGAGATTGACTTGGTCACACATCTGCCCTTCCAAACAGTGACCACAGCAAAGACTAACACATAACAACAAAGACTAACACACAACATAATTTCTGAATATATCTGAATATACACAAATAAGTAGTCCAATCAAGTTACATAATTTCAACGTGTATGCATTAAATAATCCAAATATCAGGCAACACAATGAAAAAAAAGAAAAAAGAAGCATGCCCTTGTGCTTTACATTCTTCCTGCTGGTTTCTGCACACAGTCAGCATAGTTGGAGGTATCAGCGCTGCCATTCATTCTTGCACAGCACGAAAACAACTTCCACAGATCGAGATAATCCATCACAGTAAACATGAAGCCTTAATTTGGTTTTGTCAAGGTTTATGTTTTATCCTTATTTCATTGCACCCCAGTTGAGTGTTTTCATGTCAGGGTGCTGCGTTACGTTCCGCTCTGCTGCCTGTCAATCACCTGACACCCACAGGAAGAAATGGATTTCTCCGCTAGGAAATAATCCCTCAAAAACATGTCACTTTACAAACTTTACTGTCACATAAATGCCTTTTTATTTGGGGCGTCTTCGCTATGTGGAACTACAGTTCATTTCAAGCTATGTTTGACACCGTAAAGTTTGTATTTAAAAAAAAACAAAGAACAAGTCTTAAAAAATGACATATGGCATGCATTGGGACATGACTGGAGAAATGTAAACTAGATGTAGACAAAAGTAAATAGCCTATAACTCTACATGACAGCGGTATTTTCCTTACACAACATCTATTGTCTTATATTCAAAAGCCCAAACGTGTAACATTGGAGCTGACATAGTGAAGAGGGTGGAAAATATTAAGATAAACACTGTTTCGAATTAGAATTTAAAAGGTCAACAGCTCAAATATCACAACAAATTAACCACAGACTCTCAGGATAATGCATGGGGAAAAACACTGACACAAACACAGACACAGATAAATAGCCATGCAGTATAACCCCCATCCAGTTCCAAATGTGTTAGGCTGCTTTCTCATTCAACCACAATGCCTCCCTTTGGATTGCTAGCTGCGATTGCGGTTAAGACCAGAGCGGTCATAAAGCAGTCAACTCTGCAGCTTGCCGCAGTACTTACAGCTCCTCTGGTGTACCTGCTTTATGGAAAACCCTCCAGCGCGCGTTGTCTCCTATCAGTAGACGCTTTGAATGCGAGTCTTTAGGGGCACAATAGCACCGCAAACATCTGTAATCGAAACACCAGACGGTCCCAAATGCCTAGACGCACCACAACACTTTCCAGACAGAACGTGGATAGAAATTTATGAAAAAAGCAGAAACAACAAATCAGTTGAAATACAGTAATAAATGGCAGCCCTTCTCTTTTTGCAGATTCAATAAAAAGGTACAATGCCTGCTGTCCCGTAAGATAAAATCTCATGATGCCTGATGCGGCTTGAACTAATAACAATGTGGCTCAGGGCTAATTTACATTGAGGGAAATGTAAGACAGTTGCTGGAAAACATATTGAATCTGATCAAGGTTGTGAGATGATGATTTGCCTTTGCCTCGGTCCCGGTGCAGCAGAAGGGGGGGCTGGGGGATGGGGGCAGTTCGAGTCTCTTTTGGTGGGTGTTTTCTCAGAGGAGCAGAATGTGGCTTTGTGCACGGTCCACGCTACACTGACATGTTGGAATGCCACATCCATGTTATTTGCAGCCGCACTGGGAACGCGGCAACGTCCCCTTTCACATCGGCGGGCCCCGGCAAAGCATCTTAATGCGTATGAGAGCGCGCACGGGCCCGAAAAACACAGCGGGGACTCAGAGCCGTCGGAGGAGAAGAAAAAAAATACATGCGGTAAAGATTTTGTGTTCCATAAATCAGGGGGAATTGTGGAAGTCTGTGCTGATGTCAGCTACTCTTGAGTCCACAGGAGATCAACCTAAGGAGATTTAGATGGACCAGGATGTAATGTGGAATAGAAAAAAAAGGACGAGACATTATCCAGCTTTGACTTTGTCAGCCCTTTGTCTAGTAAGAGATGTATTGTCGTGATAAATCATACTTTCTCGCCTGTTTGCCAAGTTTTCTACATCCACATAAGGTTTGATATCATTTCATACTTAATCAATGTGTTTTTTCACCAAGGTTTTTTATGCAGCAAACAAGGCCCGGGCGTCCTGCCAAGTCTTTACTGTACAAATTGACTTGCTTTCATTGAATTACGGTCAATGGTTTCCCGACGCAGCCTGCCTTCCACCCGTCTCGTCCCTTTCCATCCCTCCGGCTGCTGCTCGCAGAATCGATGGCTGTCCAGAAGGAGTGAGGGAGGGAGGGAAGGTGGGGCCGTGTCTTATGGCTGTCCCATGCAATCTTTTCCACTCTCCCTGAGGTGAGAGGATGGGATCAGAGAGAGAGAGAGAGAGAGAGAGAGGAGGAGAGAGAGAAAGAGTCAAACAAATGGGCCTTGTGTTTTCACCCCGTGTTTGTATGCAGTGCCACGGCCAGGCGCTCTGCCAAGTCTTCCTCCTCTTCCCCCCCCCCCCCGAATGGCAAACAGCAGAAGAAAAAGACAAGCCCCCTCCACCACCACCTTCACCTTCACCCCCACCCCACTCCCCTCTCCCCTCCTCCCATTTCTCTTTTCGCCCCTCGAACACAAAAGGAGGCAGAGGAGGAGGAGGAGGCCTTCCCCATGAAACGTGCCTGGATTAGGCCGAGGCGATGACGAAGAAAACCGGGGCGAAGGATGAAGAGGAGGAGAGGAGTAGGAGTGGTTGTTATTTCATGGGACGAGACTCCGCGCCCTTCGCCATTGAGCCGCCGCCAGCTGGGATGAGGAGTGGCGTCCCTTCTCTCTTTCTTGCTCTCTCTGGGTTTCTCTTTCTCTCTCTCTCTCTCTATTTTCGTCTCTCTTATGTTTTCAATGGGAGCATTGTACGGGCAGCGGGGAGGATACCGGGTCCCATTTGGCTGTCATTGACATGTAAAGAGAGTGTGTGGCAGTGACAGCTGAGGAGATCAGGGGCCTGTAATTAGCCGTGTGTAGAGAGGATGTAGGCCGGACTCTCACCCCCCCCCACCCCACCCCCACAACCCCCCCCCACACACACACACACTCCCTGTCAAACACACCCCCTCACACACAGGCAAACGCGTACATGTACACACTCATGTATACAAGATACACAAAAACACGTACACAAATACAGGCAAATTATTTACAGTATACACACAAACACACACACAAACACTGACAGGAATGCATACCATGTACAAACAGGCACACACACACACACACACACACACAGATATACAGTATACACAAACACACGCCTACATTCACAGGCAAAACAATGTATAGTATATATACACACACACACACACACAGAGGCAAAATCACATACAGCAGACTAGACACACACACACACACACACACACAGATATACAGTATACACACACTACATTCACAGGCAAAGAGATGTATAGTATATATACACACACACACACAGAGGCAAACACATATACAATGTACACACACACAAACACACACAAACAAATATACAGTATAAACTCACAGGAAAAAACACATGCAGGCAAAAAGCTATACAGTATATAAACAGACACACCTACAGACACATATACACACACACAGAACATGCTTACATGCACACACACACACACACACACTCATATACATATACACACACACACTCAAAACGCAAAGCTGCCCGGGCTTGTTTGGCTATCCCTGTAGGTAACGTTACGGAAGAATTATCTATTAGCCTACGTGTGAGGTTTCACATGGAGCCAGACTCTTTAGGTGCTATAAATCTAAAAGCGTGAACCATGTGGTCTGGCCTGGGGTGGCCCGCATATTAAAAAACACCCTGGGGTGCTCAGGGGAGAAGTTTGGATGCAGAACTGAGAGCGTCGTCCATGGGAGACACAGGTGCGATAAGCCGACTGTGAATAACAGCCTCCTCTCATCACACCTCATAAATCACGCACCATATTGAATGCGGAATGTACTGGAGAGTGTCTTACTGTAATACTTTTTTTTTTTTTTGGGAGGGGGGGAGGTTGTCATGCAGATTTGTGTTTTGTGCATTGTGTTAAACTGAAAACACAGGGATGTAGTGGAGGATAAACTCGACCTAAAGATCTAAATTTACCCAACTTCTTATCCGTTTATTCACCTTTACAAACTGATATTAATCTTTATGATCGGGTATCTGCAGATTTCACAAATTTAATATACTCTGAAATCCTTTAAGGTGAGGTCAGTAAACGTCACACAGCTCGCTCATGTTTACCAACCTGACCATAAAGATCGACCTAGTCTTACACTTAAATGTAACCTTAAGTCAAACTCGCTATAGACACTTACCTGTTCCTACTACTTCTTGATTGTTGTAGATCTCTAATGGCTTGTTTCTGCCTCTGAAGACGCTCTCTCTTCTTTCCAGGCTCTTTCCAAAACCAAAGATTTGCCATCTTGTATGAAACAGCTTCGGTCTGCTGACAGTTAGGCCGACTCGTTGCCATAACAACAGAGTTCTTAACTCAAGATGAGCCAGGGGGGAAGGCGGCTAACTTTCCTACCTCAAAATAAGTCAGTCATAACAGACAGACAGTCTTAATTAGTCCAACCTGAGGATGTAAGACCAGTCTAAGGCTTAGACTAGTCTTAAACTGGCTTTATGCAACTGGTCCCAGAAGTTCATTTGGGCTAATAGGCGAATAGGATGACTCAGCAGGTTCTCATTAAGTGAGGATGGGATGCTCTTCTCTATGGCAGCCCCTTTGTGATTTAGGCCAATAAGTTTTTGTTGCATAAAACTTTGCCTAGTGCAGCTTTAAAAAGAAAGTTCAACTCAAAAATGTTGCTTCGCAAGGTAATGAGGGGGTGAGGTACATGTAAATCAAAAATAACAACGCTGACCTCAATCCATGCTGTTATGGTATTATCCAGCGCTGTCCGAGGGGCCTCTCACTGGAGGACAGTGTGTGTGTGTGTGGGGTACCGACAGACAAGTTACCGTGGTGATTAAGCCTCTCTTTCAAGCTCGGGTCTCATCTGAAGGTGGTTCCCTCTCTTTGAAACCGAGGATCTGGGCTTGTGTCAAGCCACCGCAAGGGTCTCAGCGCTCGCTCCAAAAAAAAAAAAACCCCTGATGACAGTTGCTGTTACTGGATGAGAGGAGCCGTCCCACGCCGGACAGGACAGCAGCTCCACGAGACCCGGCTCTCCCATGGGAACGCATGGAAGCCCCTCATGCCCCCCCCCCCCCCCCCCCCAAGCTTTCCAATGAACCCCTCACCCGCTTTGATGTCCTGGGATCAAGCGGGGGACGATACCCTGTCAAGCTACCCACAGTAGAGGGATGGAGAGATACAGTAGAGATAAAGAAAGACAGACTGAGAGAGAGGAGGATAGGCAGAGAGATAGAGATTGAAGAGGAAAAATGCTTAAACTATCAGACTCAATTGGTGACGTTTCAAAGTGTCCACACAATCCCAAAGAAAGGAGAATATTATTTGATGTCAGATGTGGCCCAAGATAACTCAGATTGCATGAGACAGACACAGAATTTCTTTATTGGAATATCCAAAATATGTGGAAATAAGAGGCAAATACCACCCTGCATTCAAAAAAATATGTTCCAGATTGTTCTCCTCTCTCCAATTTCAGGAAATTTCCAGTAGCGCTTGGTGAAGAGGAAAAGAGTGTGTGTGTTGCTGGCAAGTTTGTCTCAGCATGCTACACACTCCACTTCAACTTAGTCTACAGATAATAGCGACATAATGTAGTGTCTATCACCCATTTCAAATGTTGTATTCACTGTTTTGTTTTTGCTCTTCGATCTGTATGATGCTTTGCGATGTGCAGGAAAAAAATGGTTCTCTTCCATTCATGTCAATAAAGCTTAATTGAATTGCATGGAGACAGAAAGAGAGATGCAGAAGTAGTGAGAGAAAGAGACGCAGACAGAGAGAGGAGAAAGATGCAGACACAAAGATAGAGACAGAGATAGATATAGAGAAACAGAGGGAGAGGAGAAAGATGGAGACAGACAGACAGAGAGAGAGAGAGAGACTATCAAAGGTTTCACCAGTCTGACCTGTGACACGGTTAGGAGATGGAGGGACAAGGAAGCTGTTTGTTCTTTAATCCGCTCTCTCTCATACTGAGTTACAGGAGACCGCATGGGAATCAGTTTCAGCGCGTCACACACCGAGCCTGGCATCTGACACGCAACTGAGTCGAGACGCCGCAGAGACACGGCCGAATGTCAAGTTCCCCTGATTCACTGAGAGTACTGACAGGGTTTAAAATATATTGTGCATGAAGTGTTTTCATAACTGGACGTGAAAGGACACGCAGTGAAAACGCTCGTTCTTTTGATCTCATCGTCTCGCATCAGTCCTGTGTATCTATTGTTTGTCTAAGGGAGGATTAGAGGAGACCAAACCGGAGCGTCTTCGTCCAACACTGCCAAAACACATCGATGAGGACGGTGCGCCTCCTTGTGACGAAATAAAATATGATATGAAATAAAGAAGAGACTCGATTTGTAAGTGTCTCTTTCTGACTGGGCTGACTTCAGCTCTTGATGCTAAATAGAAAAGCCAGATTTCACTTTCTTATGAATTGATTTTATTGAGGGAATTGTCAACTCCACAATCAAGATTAAAAAAAACAAGAATATGCAAAGAAAGTAAGACTACTTAGTTTGAATGTTGAGATTGTAAACATACTGTCAAGTAGTGAAATCTAACTCACCCTCTACCTCTATAAAGAATTTGAGGCGTGGTCTGCTTTAAAAAAAAAAAGGTCTGCAATTTAATTCCTGAAAAAAATTATCTTTCTATAGCTTATGAAACATTACTTAAGTGATATTTCAAACAGTACTTCCACTTTTGCTGATAAAAAAAACAGTTAAAAAGCAACCTGAATATTATTGCACAAAATATAACAACAAAATAAAGGAATGTATGATTGTAAAGCTAAGAAATAATAGGTCCCCTTGTCAAAAGTCATGAAATGTTAAGGAAAATGTAGAAGTGCTCCATAGCGGACGGTTTGTATGGGGCTGTTGTATTGTGCGTTCACGTTTTGCCCTCTAGTGGTAGTACATTGCCATTGAAGGAGCGTCCCATCACATGTGTTCTGGGTGGTTCTGCAGACAGTGGATGAACTCTTTCACTTCCTTGCCCTCGAAGCAGATCTGATAGACCGCAGTGAACAGCGGAAACCTGCAGGAGAAAACACACAGTCAGACTCAACTGAATGTGATCTTTGGCAGCTCACTGTTAGCAGAACAGGACGATATTTGTTTGATGTTTGACATTTGTTCACCACACCTCAACTATTCATATGATTCTGCCTCTAAACAATGTATTAGTAAAATTATTAATTTGTGTCTAACTGTATAGGCCTATTGGGATTTTAGTTTCCACATATCAATAATTGGAGAAGAATAATTGTGAAACATTAATTCATTCATTTCATTTAGAATGTCTGCTATTGTTGAAAATAATATTAAATTTGATGCTAAAAGTCCAGTAAAAATAATTGAATTCCTCAAATCATCAATGACTGTGATTAATAATGGTGAATCACAATATAGCAATGTAATCAGGATTATCATTTATCCGTACTCATGCAGCCCTATAATGTATTGAACAAGGTACTGAGACCTTGTTGTCATGTGAATATAATGGATGAAGTCTCAAAAGGCCTACCGATACATGATACTGTTTTATAATTGGTCCAGAACATAACTGACGTTCATCTGGTTTTGTTTAATCACATGCGATCACATGTTTCAATAAAACAGAACACAAGCAAAAAAAGAACACGTGATATTGCTGTTTTATTTTTCAAGGAAATCCCCTGCTATATCTTAAAAACTGAATAAAATAAATACATTTTAGGCATTTAGTTCATCCCTCATGGGTTGAGGTTCAGTGCCTTGCTCAAGGACACATGGCTGCTAATCTCTAATTTCTCAACCTTTTTCATATCATGGACCCCCTAATTTAGTCCACATTAGAGCCATGGACCCCCATTTTATGAGATTTTGTCTCTCTGACCCAAATCTGAGAATATTTTTATTGTCAGATATGATTTTGTCCAGAATCCCATGACTATCTATACTGTAGGTAGAGAGATAGAAACTATGACCAATATAGTCGTTCTTCTACATTCTCTAATTGTGTTATTAATGCTGAAGTTTAACAGTTTGTCGATTTGCTGGGGACCCCCAAATCTCAAGGTGGTCCCCGGACCCCACGTTGAGAACCACTGCTCTAGGCAAGCAACTTGTGGCCTAATCATCATTTCTTATGCGATAGTATTCTGTATTCTGTCTCTTTATGTGGCAGCCTATCAGTCAAAAAATGAATGTCTGAAGTTTAGAGGCAAGATATCTGTATGAAGTAAATGGACTCACTTGTCAACCAGGTCCTTCTTCAGCAGGATCTTGTAGACCTCAGCTGAAGTCTGCGGGCCTTGAAGCTTCTGGCCGTTGAGCATTTCTGCCTCCAGCTCAGTGATGGACTGGAGAGCCACAACACACAGTTTCAATGTCATTTAGCAATTTTGTGACATATTTGATCTTGCTGTTATTTACTCTTTAAAGGAATACAGCAAGGTTTTGGGAGATTGGCCCGTAACGTCACAAGAACATAAGACAAACATCATCCATGTGTCCCTGGTAGATCATTTGCTCCAGTGCTGCATGCTAACACTTTAGCATACCCTATGTTGAGTGATAGTAGGCAACTAGCATCATCCAAAGTGTAGCACTTACCTTTTAGTAGTGGTTTTATTATATGACTTCATACATGATAAGAATGAAATATCATTAATTCAATATAGCTGATGTAGCCAGATTTATTTTTGGAACTATTTCAGGTGAGTAACCATGTATTCATCCGCTGCTCAGTGATTTTTAGCTGCTGTTCACTTCCTATGGAAACAGGGAAAGTAGTCCCTGCTAGTTCAAAACAGTATAATATATCTAGTCAATCTATCTATCTATCAATCTAACAATCTCACAAATCTACACAAAACTGACAGACTTGGCTGTATATCATTTTAAATTTGTTACCATTTAGCTTTAGAGCTGCTACAAGTTCCAACTTTCTCACTTTAGAGATAATGCTAGTCGTCTACTATCACTCAACATGGTGTATGCTAAGTGTTAGCATGGAGCACCTGAGCAAACAATCTACCGGGGACACTTGGATGATTTTGGTGTTTATGTTCTTATCACTTGACGGGTAAATCCCCTAAAAACTTGCCATATTCAAAACAATAACAGTCAATTTCGCTATCCAGCTCACCTTGGATGTTTTGACGAAGGCCTCGGCCACTTTGCGGTTCCGTCCTCCGTAGCAGGTGGTGATGAGGTCGGCCACGCCGCAGCTCTCCAGGAAGGTGACGGAGCTCACCTGGCCCTTGCAGAACATCTTGGTGAAGGCGACCATCTCCATCAGACCCAGCCGGATCACCGCCGCCTTGGTGTTGTCCCCAAAACCCAGGCCATCGCAGAATCCAGCGCCCACCGCCACGATGTTCTGCCAGGACGGAGAGAGACAGAGAGAGAGAGATAAGTTGTTGAGATGGGAGAGAGTGCTTGGGACACTGAGACTGAACTTGGATTGAAGAAATTTTACACACAAAAGAAGGTTTTTGCATAAGATGAACACATAAAGAAAGAAGATTCCCGATGTTCAACTTGTCGGTCAAAAGATCTTCCTCACGTTAAAAGATACAGAGGTGATATGTGTTAAATGTTTGATTCTTTTCTACTTGATTAATAATTTTGAAACACATATGCTCTGATTTAAAACAAGGATTTTCAGCCAATGCAAAACAATGTAAATACACTGTACATAAACAGTTATGTCGTGTTTAATCCTCAGACGGTGGCTTTACCTTGAGAGCTCCACACAGCTCCACCGTGTCGCTCTCCTGGACCACATTGATGCGGAAGTTGGGAGTCTGGAGCAGCTCTTTGAAGATGTGGCCATTCGCCTCGTTTTTTGCCCCTGTATTGAATGCAGTTTATTTTTTTTTAAAACAGACAGAACTCCATACAAGTAGTAGGCTTGGGCAATATCCAAAATGTAATATCGCGATACTGTCCCGCCAAAATATCGCGATATATGATATTATGGTGGGGAGGAGAGGGGGGTGTTATTTTTTGGGGGGGATTTTATGATATTTCTTCCAAATTACATCACATTTCTAGGCTATAATAATAATAATTATTATTAACAGCCTAGAAATTTGATCTTACTATTCAATACATTCACAAAATATCGCGATATTCGATAATACTGAATATCGGCCCAAGCCTAACAAGTGGCTGTTCAAATTTAACACGGGTGATATAGAGAAGTAACAAGTAACAAGAATGAAACGGTGAAGTGGTTTCTGCCCAATCAAATGCCAAAATCAGACTCTGATGATAATAAAAAAAAAAAAAAGAAACAGTGTCTAACCGATGGTGGTTTCACAGAACTTCTCGTCTGCCACCTCGTTGGCGATGTTGGCCCCCATCAGGACGCTGACCTCGATCTCTAGTTTCTCTCTGATGATGTCGGAGATGAGCTTCAGCCCCTCCGGTCCTTCATCCACACCCTGCATGATGACAAGCAATGACAAAGATGCACTACGTTTAGTACCAGAACTTTCTACTGTAACTTCTGTCCATTTCCTGGTCTGACTGATTTCAACATTGAGGCGTGGTGATGTCTTATCTCTATGAACCAGTAATCCCATAAAATAACATTACATTTACATGAATTCACCCCTTCATTTATGCAAAATCACTCTCAAATTAATTAAGGGAGTTATTAATGGAGGAGACCCCATAAAAACCATCTTAAACATCCCTTAATTTTTGACTCCTTACTAAAATTCAGGGAATCAGGAACTACCCATTAACAACTCATTAATAACCCTGTAAACCTGCATAAAAGGCATGACAATCCCTTAATTACTAGTATCTTCATGAATCAATCCATGAATAAATCCCTTAAAAACCCATGATGCTAATCTTACTTTTTTAAAGCTATGTTATTTTCAATGGATAATTAATGTTTATGTAATTGAGAAATTAAGGACATTTCAGGGATAAAATTAAGAGGCTTGGTTTCATAGTGATATAAATTCCCCCAAAAAAACCCACATGTGAATTCAAATTTCTAGAGGATTTGGTTTTCACATGTGATCAATTTTTTCCACATTGTATTCTGACATCACGTGACAGTATTTACTTCAGATGTGACAATTTCTATTATAGTTGAAAAGTATTGTTTTTTTCCCCATGTTTTCACATTTTCATCCGTCATTACATCTGACAACATTTGTTTCACTCCTCTATACTGAAAACTTAATTTCACATTTCGCAAAGAGACAATTCTCAGGTCATTTTCACAGGGGAAATGGGGAAATTTCACATGTTCTCAAATGAAAACGAATGTGAAAAAGCACATGCACTTCGAATTCATGTGGGTTTTCACATGACTTTTTTTGTAGCTTTTTGAAGCCTAAGCATCTCACATAACAAGGTGGCGGTTATTTTTCAGTCACAGTGAAGTTGCAGGGCTGCGAATTTTCTCTGTATTGCACCACCGTGAGGTCCCATGATGTCACGGCCACAGAAAAACATGACACATGGGCCAGATCAGATGACAGTGTGTTTCCCCTTTTGCTGTCTGGGAGTGAAATGAACGATGAAGCCCAGACATGAAGAAGTATATGGATCTTACTTTGATGAGCGATATCCCGATGGTTCCCTCCGTGATGTGAGGCTTCATCTGATCGCACAGCTTGCCGATGAACTGGTGCGGGATGACGAAGACGAGGATCTTCGCTCCCTTCACGGCCTCGGTGACGTCTGGAACTGCCACCTAGTGAGGCACCAGCGAAGAAGTTAGACCCGTTACCGGTGTCTGATGACGTGTGTGTGATGTGATTGAATAAAATTAAATGATATGACCAAAACATTAAGGGTGAGCACATATCAGGGTGAGGAATTGAAGAGTCTTTGTCATATTCAATGCATTCCAGGAGTCATTTTGTGATGAAGTGCTCTAATTTATTTCATCTACTTCTACTTCAGTTAGTGATTTCCTACATTACCCAGAATGCCTTTGATAACCCCCAGTTCAGTTAAATGGCGGCTCTAGGCAGAAGCCCCTCACTCTTTGATTCTGATTTGGGACTGACACCAAAACCTGACGTTTACCGCTGATGTTTTAGATAATTAAACATTTTTCTGCTATTAAACTCCCATTGTAGCTGCTGGAAATATCTCCATGTGACATCATGTCGTCAGCGTTTAGCCAGAAATAAGAAAAAGACACCACCAAACAACAAAATGGGGTGAGAAATAGCTGTTTGAAAGTGTTTTAGGGTGGATTATCCCTTTAACACCAGCCCCCAAAGATAATAAATGTGGGTGATGGCTGGAAAGTTTGTCTCTTTTCTGTTTTCAAAAGCAATTTATCTGCTAAAACAATAAATGCAGCTTGCATTTGAAGTGAAAAGGTTTTTTTCTCTTAATGCACTAGATATTACAGACCTTAATCCTGAATGATGGGTCTGTGGTTGAGGTGAGGATACACAGTATTATTGCACGACTGCAGTTAGTGGATGACACAACAAACAAATGGATGTAATATTCTTGCGATGAGTTATAAGGTATGGGTCAAGGTTCATTCCTCTTATCACAGCTTAGTTTTTCATAAGAGACAAGTTCCAAGATTGCAGCAGAGAAGCAATTACACAATTTGCAGATACAAGACCCGTCTGTTTTGAATGAATGCATGAATAGATAAAAAAATTCCCTAAACTGGGACACTCACCACATTCCTGGGCAGCTTGTGACCTGGGAGGTATTTGACATTTTCATGATCTGTATTGATGATCTCCGTTAGCTTCTTTCCATTGATCATTTCTTCGAAAACCCACATATTTACGATGGGGTCGAACCTGTTGGATGCTTTGACATTGTGCCCGATGATTTTGGCAATGGCAGAGCCCCTGGAAGGAGCAAAGATACAGTCAGAAGGACAAAGTAAAACTAAAGATCCAGAAGGTTATTCCCCAACCCAAATACCCAAATCCAATATCCTAATATCCTAATATCCACAAAGTATTTTACTTTGTGGATGTTAGGTATTTGGTGATTAGGGTCTGCTGGCTTTGGACAGTTCCTACAAGCTTGAAAACCAAGCTTTGGTTTACATTTAACTTTAAAACCCAGTTGAGAATCTTGAATAAATCTTGAATAAAACTTAATAAAAGTGAACTCTATGCCAGCGTGGATAAAACACATACTTTAGTGATCCAATACTTGGCTGGGTATGAAAAAGAACAAAAAAGAACTACAGTAATTATAGAAGGATAGGCCTACTACATACATCACAGCAAAGTCCCTCTAGAAATATGATTATCTACAATCTATCTCACTTTAAAGTAAAACAGACACACTATAAGCCCCTATAGGGGTAATATAGGAATATTATATTGATACCATTGGAGATAAAAAAAAATATATATATATACCATTAAGTACTATAAATTCACTATAAAGTCAGTACTGACCACCACAGACACACTTTACATCCCTAAAAGAACATTATACGAATATTACAGTGATTTTTCATTAGGGGAAGTAGGCCTACTGTATACCCCAAAACTAGTTTGTACTGTGATTGTGAAGCAGAAGTGGAAGGTCTAGGTCGATTCTCATTCTTGATATAATGGGCGGTATTGTGTTCCAAAACAGATTATGAATCAAGGAAAATAACGGCATGGTAAGAATTAAATGTGGAATGCACGAGCCGGTATGACTAAATCTATAGTCTATATCTGCAAATCACACTTTATCAGAACTTGCTATGGCTTTGCAGTAGCAGCAGGTCCTACACTTCACACCGGTGATTACATAATGCTATAAATTTGCTGTCTGGAAGACTAAAACATGTTGCTTGTTTCTGCAGTACACATCTCCAGAAAGAGCAAAGGAAAAGTTACCAGTTTCCAGATCCGACGATGCAGACTTTCTTTCCAGGCATTTTTTTGGAGGAGGAAAATCCCACTGTTTCAGCTGAATTGAAGAGTAGCCTGTTTTTTAGATCCGTCCATAATAACTTCCTCATACGCCCTATAAGTGGTGAGATACGGGCTCCATTCCTCCCTCCCCTGTCCTCCCCACGCCTACATCTCTATCGCATTTACAGAAGTTGAAATTACATAATAACCAAACATCATCTCCATCTTATCATCTCCCTTTCTTTCTTACCACAGCTAGAATACTTACTTTATCACTTATTTCCAGCGCGCAAACATTATCTATAACGCCTATTATTACTATTGAGTTCTGTAATAAAGTAAAGCAGCAGCTACTGTGTGTGTGAGTGTGTGTGTGTGTGTGTGTGTGTGTGTGTGTGTGTGTGTGTGTGCGCAAGGAAGAAAAACAAACGCAAATGTGCAGTGCATTAATGTTTTACTGAGCATGTATGATTTATTTAACTAGCCTTTTGTAAATGACGAATCCCGCCAGACCAATATCAAGACAGACAGAATATATCATCTTTGCTTCCAGTAAAGATTTTCAAAATAATGCCCATATTGGAGAACATTATGTTGACATTTGCTGTGCCTCAGCTTCATCCAGTGGGGAAATGACTGATAGATTGTCAAACTATAGGCTTTCAAAGAAGCTGCTGCTACACCCAATCACATCAGGACATCGATATGTAGCAGTGGCTATACAATGGGCACAATTTTAAAAAGCAGGTGTAAGCCTATTTGTGTTTGATTAAAGTAACCTACTGAGAGTAAAAGTTACTGAAAATGCGATTCTGAAATTAATGTCAGTATTTGATCTGTGATAAAAAAAAAAAAAACCAAACAAACAAACAAGCAAACAAACAAACACACACTGAAAATGTCCATCTCTAGCCTACTATAAATAATGTTATTACATTGATGTTTCTTTGAACAATCAATATATTGGTGCTGCTTTATTGTCAATGTAAACGTGACTAACCAGGTATAATAAAGGTTAAATAAAAATAAATCATAACAAACTCCAACGCTTTAAAAAAAATAAAAAAATAAAAAAATAAAAAACAACACCCTATTTTAGAGTTTTATTTTGAAGGTAAATTCGCGTTCGTATTTCCGGTTTGGTCCTCGCTTTCTCTGTCTAGCTTGACGCAGCTTCTGTCTGAGTGACTTCAGTAAATATGGGTTGTGCACTATTCAGTTGTACTACCCAGTCACTGCCACTATGTAGTTTTTTTCCCTAGCTTTATGCAACAAATGTTGTTTTTGTGACGCTATGGAGCATGTTTTTGCACAATGTATTTATGCAACGATGTTTTAGATTGATTTTCAAAAGGACATTGGATGTCATATTGGTAAAGCGATAAAAGTGAAAGGGATTTATTGTTAATTTACGTTCTACATTATATTCACAAGATAAAATAGTTTCAGAAAGGCCCGTCTTACACAGACCCGAGCATGACTGTTGAAACAAATGTAAAACTAAAACACAAGAGTAATTAGCTGACAAAATCTTATAAAACACCGGACGCACGTTTATATAGAACCTCCTTGACGCACGCCCACATTCTGACAACGCGGAAGTGTGTTCTCGTGAACGCGTCACATGACTGTTTTCCTGCCGAAGCAGTAAATAGCAGGCTAGCTAGCAGGCTAACCAGTCACAGTATTAGGAGAAGAATAAAAATGGTTTGTCATCGATTAGTTAACGTAGCTAGTTAACGGTTCAGCGTCTGTGGGGAGTTCGGTGCGTTTCGATAAGTGATGAACCGGCAGATCTTTCTCTAAGCGAGGCTCGTCCATTTAATCAGATCTGTGGTCGCTTCACAGGTTAACGCTAGCAAGCTCCATTAGTTGACGTTCAGCCTTTAAAGCAGGTTTTGTTGCTAGCTAACGTTAGTGTGCTAGCATTGGCTAGCTATACTTCATGCCATGACTATGCAAGGGGAAACCACGGCTATACGAATTACGGATAGCGAAGGGAAACTGGATGTATTTCCCCAGAGCAGGACCCCGAGCTCGGGGAGGGCAAGTGCCAAAGGCTGGCAGTACAGGTAGGCGGTTATTTAGCAAGCTAACTTTAACACATTTAGCTAATGTTAGCTTGTTTACTGAGTCAAGACGTTTTGTTAACTTGGCTAGCCAGTTACCTGCAGCACAAATGTGATAAACACACCCTGTGCTTGTTATCTATATGTGTCATTGTGTTTGTAGACTGTCCTCTGGGTGACTTATTTCCCATATTCACTATTAAGTAAATATTCAAATTAGATTTCCAGTCAGCAAGTTATCAACAACCTTCTTAGTGTCTAATGAACTGAGATGAGGTGAATTGAGTGGTATATTTGATTCACTTGTGCCTTATTGTGTATTTTTGGGTGTGTTTTCTCTTCATCTCTTACCTAATCACTCATCAATCCAGCGACCACATGGAGAATATTGATGGCTACTTAATGAAATACACCAACCTGGTGACAGGATGGCAGTACAGGTGAGTTGCCCATATGTTAAAAATGTATGGTGCCCCCATCATGAGTATTAGAAGTGCAGGGAATTTGTTTTGTCAACTGGGCCACAGTGGCAGATTTCCCAAAATTCACCAGCCACTCTCACTGTTTTGTCAACTACATGTATTTTTAGAATACAATAGAACCTACCTTGGTAGAGTAGATGAACATATCAGCATGGTGGCTAGTGTTCATTTTGCGCTCTCCTCTCCTCTCCTGCTGACCCGGTGCAGATTCTTTGTCTTAAACAACGAGGCGGGTCTGCTGGAGTACTTTGTCAATGAGCAGTCGCGGCCCCAGAAGCCCCGCGGCACGCTCCCCCTGGCCGGGGCCGTCATCTCCCCCAGCGACGAGGACTCCCACACCTTCACTGTCAATGCCATCAGCGGAGAGCAGTACAAGCTTAGGGGTGCGTACCTGTCCCAAACACACACACACACACACACACACACACACACACACACACACTGACATTTAACCTCACTTCTGTATTTCTACAGGATTTTGGATAATTTGGGTTCATGGTAGGTTGGGGTGGGCAAAAGCTGTAGAGGAAAGCAACGGAAAGGACTGTGCATTCTTGTGTCTTTGTATGTAATATTGTAATATAATTGTTTACCGTTTTTCACTGGAATCATACCGTGATGTTATGGTGATTTTGGGATATCGTGACGCACAATTCTGCTGTCTAAATCCATGATAACAAGCAAATTTTATTTAAAAACTCGATGAGGTATAATGAGGTATGGTAGGAGTATTATTTGAAAATTTCACTTTAGTTTGACATCACACCTAACGTTACCATTCGGTTCCATGGGCTGAACATTAATTTGATTATTTAATGTGATTTTGCATACTGGTTTTCAAGCATATCACCCAGGCCTATTTGTATGTGGCATCATGTTAAAAGTCAGACAAACAGGAACCATCCCATCGATGTAATAACGCAATTAAATACATGTTTATGATGGTTAAGTGCTTTACTCAAGGGCACAGTGGTAGTGTAGCATCTTTTACTGTTGTCAGTTTACAGTTGTCAGTTCAGTGTGGCATTCCAGGTCTATTTATCCCACAAGGAAGTAAAGTCGGCGTGCTGCTGGTTCGTCACCCGGACCACTTATCGTATTATGTTTGCCGGTTCTGGTTCAGTCGTCCAGCGCCTCGCCCCGCCGCTCTCTTAGCTTTCAATCCCAGGAATCAAGCCGGTCATCTTACCGTTCCTCCTTTTTAACTCCGAGCCGACTGTCGTCATCATCCATCAAGGCCGTATTGATCTGGATGTTTTCCATTATCTTCTGCTGGGGAGGGATGAGCACAGAACAATCGATGCTGAGCAAGATTTGCCTGAAGGAACAGTAAACAGGTTTTGTTTTGGTTTTGATTTTTTCTGGTGTGTGTCTGTGTGTGTCTGTGTGTGTCTGTGTGTGTGTGTGTGTGCGTGTGTGTGTGTGTGTGTGTGTGTGTCTCTTCAGCCACCGATGCCAAAGAGAGGCAGCACTGGGTGAGCAGACTGCAGATCTGCACACAGCACCACACAGAGGCCATGGGGAAGGTAAGACACTGTGCTCAGCTTGTGTGTTCACAACCATTCTGCCCTATAAAGGAAAAATCAGAATCAGAAACCTTTATTCGCCAAGTACAATGTACAAGGAATTTCAACATAAAGACAAATAAGAATTAAATAAAAATAATAAGAAAAAAAATGTAAAAAAATAGAACATTTTTTATGTAAAATGTAAAAAGTACATACAATACAATAAAAGGCAGTAACTTATCTCATGTTTTTGTTATTTTTGTTTTATTCCTCAAATTAAGTAATTTGAAATATTGCACCATAGCCATAATAGGCCCAGCATAGATGCAGCATGGCACCGATGCAGTGCCATACCTAGAATAGGTCCAATATTGGTACAGTATGCTTGTTTCCGTTCAGTTATCATGAACAGTACCATTTTGCACAAGAGGAAATTTTAGCCCAGCAATCTGATCGGCCGAAAGCATGTTTTTTTTCTATCTCCTGATTTTATAATCTTATCTATGCACACAAAATTTCAGTAGGTTCACATTGCACTGGTAATTGTAGTTATCTCTTGTGACATCTCTTATTACGTTTTGTGTGTGATGATCACATCTGTAAATCACACAGCAAATGCGATTTGGCAACAGAGCGGATGCGAGCTTCACGGTCTCCAGTTTCCTGTCTTCCTTCCTCGCATTCCAAAGCTGCAAATCAACTGAAGTCAGCAGCAGGGCAAAAATCTGTTGAGCTGTAAAATATTAATGTTTATGTAAACCCGTATCAGGTTTTAGCCCGCCTGAATGCAGAGTAATCACTACTATTGATCTTGGTATTGATCTACATACACTGTTTTGTTGTCCACAACCTCCATGCAGATTCAAAACACAGAGCTGCCGAAGGCAGTGGCTGAAAATATAATATCTTAAATTAATCTGAAATCTTAAATTATTTTTTAGAATGAATGGATGATTCTTATACTTATATGCGCTGACATGGCTTGACTGTAACATTTGCTTCACTGTGATTTACACTTTTTGCGCTCTGGATTGAAATAGACCCATATCGCACATAAGAAACCCCTCTCCCTCATTATTGATATTGCATCGGTCTCCCACCACTTTCTATACTTAAAATGCGATACCTACAGAGACTGAGCATGGACATAAATTGGGGTGCAGTGAGTTTCATTAAGGAAAAGTTAAGGGATTCTTTTGATTGCTTTTTGCAGAGTAATCCCCCGCCCAAGTCACGCAGCTACTCCATGGTGTCCCAGGGCAGCGGCAGCTCTCCGGTGTCGCAGCGCCGGCCCAGCCAGTACACCACCTCTGTCTTCAACTTGTCGCAGCTCCACAAGGGCTCCTCACTCTACTCCAGCAAGAGGTCTCTGCTGCCAGACCACCTGCTGGACGCCAGAGAGGTACAGGCGGGCAAGGACAACACCACACCTTTAGGAGTTTGATTCGCGAATCAAACAGAAACATGTTTTTTTCTTAGAATCAGCTGTGTTGCTCTCTTGCCCTAGCACATCATCGGCATGTCAGTGTCTGAAATGACATTTTTTGGCTCGTATGCCAAGGGCTGGTAAACTAATACGCTAATCTGCCAAGAATACATTTTATAACTATTTTTTAAAATAATTTGTGTACATTTTTCATGGAAATTTGCCACCCTACCCTGTCAATGTTATTTCATGAATAGAAACAGGAACCAAGTGTTAAATTAAAACTTGCTCACTCACTTATTAGGGGTGTAACGAAAGGGAATGAAACCAAATTTTGCGCTACAAAAATTTTATGATATGCATTGTGGAGTTGAAAAAAATGTTTGATATTTCAGCTGCAGTCTAATATCTAGGAAAAGACATTCAGAATGGTCTTTTCTCTTTTGGATTGTTTGCACACTAGAGAGCGCAAGGCTAGCCAGTTTTAGCTTGGGTCATCACATTCCCAGTGAGTCCAGCTGACCTTACAACTGTGAAGATGTAGTAGGAGACAAGATGGACTCAGGCGAAACTGAAACTGAGGACAATCTGTCAATTTTTAAGTCTGCTGTTTGGGTTTTCAGTAAAGGAAGAAAACGGACCCTGCTCAAGACACATTGCCATTTCTAAATAGATATTGCTACCAGATCTTGCGAGCCCATTTAGCTTTTTTAGGTTGGTCAGGATGGTATTGCAATACTATGACTTGTGAATTCTGCATTGCCTGAATCTGAATGTGAGTGGGATCCAGTCACATTGCACCCATAAGTGTGATGGTAAGGCATCGTGATGTGAGGAGAGAAGGAGGATGAACAGGATAAAGTAATGCAGACACATTTTTAAATTTGAAGTTTTAAATATACAGACAGTTTTAGGTTATGTGTGGGTGCTCAATGACGTGTCATGGCATCTTTATAATCCAGTCACTAAAAGGGCTTTAGAAGAACAAGCAACTTTAAATTCCCTTGCAATGTGAAATTTCATTTTTTTTGGATATAGTTCATAATAGGAATTTGTTTGATGTGTCCAGTCCCTTACTCTCATTTTCACCTTCACTTATTTCAGTGATACAAATTGTCCACAAGAGAGTTCTGTTGTCTTTTCCTTCACATTAGGAACCTACAGTGGCCCAGTTCAGCTGTGAGCCTGATTCAGCATTGTGCTTTCGTGTAATTTGCTCTCTATGGATTTTGTTCACCTTTACAATTTGGATACCACAGGAGTCAATATTGACCTGGCAATTACAGCTAAGGCAAAGGTCACACTTCCTCCTTTCCTATGTGACACAGATCTCATGTTTTCTAATCTGTGTGAACAGCAAAAAGCTGCATGGATTTGCATTTTTTTCACTTCTGTTGTTGACCACATGGTGATATGGTATAGATATAGTAGGAAATCAGATCCCGAGGCATGCAGCCTAGACAACTACACTAACAACAACGACACTAAACTGTCAGCATTACTGTGACAATAAGTAAATCTTATGACATTCACCCCAGAAATTGTAATAGTTTTACAAGACACAGCAATGGAAAGAAAATGTGTGTTAAAAAAAAAAGTGCAGGTGCAAAACCAAATGTGGTGTCTTTTGCACACGTGTCTTTTTCAGTTCACATTGGTGTTAGATAAGGGTTACATCCTAGAACAGATATGAATGACCATCCAAAAAGATCAGATATGAGCAGCAATTCAGAACTGAGCATGAAGGCCTGCAGTGTGAAGTTTCAAAGAATCGAAAGGAAACGCTGGCAATTTTGATATGCTTTTTTCCAAATAATCACACCACCCACCCCTCCCACCCCCAGATGATGAGCCAGGCCCAGGGCCAGCACAGAGACCTGATCCAGAGTATCGAGGGCCTGCCTGCAGCCCCGGGCCTCTCCCCCCTCGACCAGGACCTGCTGATGCTCAAGGCCACCTCCATGGCCACCATGAACTGCCTCAACGACTGCCTGCACATCCTGCACCTGCAGCAGGTGGCCCGGCAGAGAGGCTCCCTGGGAGGTGAGTGGAGGGTTGAAGAGTGTGTGTGTGTGTGTGTGTCGATGTCTGTCGATGTCTAGATGGTGATTTGTTGTTTGTCTGTTCTGTACACTCATGGGTTAAACTCATATTGGTTCTTGTATCCTCAGCAAACATTCTTTCGGTAAAATGGAGGTTAAAAAAGAGCAATCTTGTTAACATTGGGCATTCGTTTGAAGTGCAATGTATGTTTGATCTTGTATCTTTGTTTTTTTTTTGTCTTTAACGATTTTATGTGAGGTAGTGTGTCTGTCCAAGTGTAAGACGTGTATTCCTAATTGGTTGTAGATCGGATTGGTTGTACTTTTAAAAAATTTTATGTTTAAATTATTTTCCCACATCTTGAGAGTATCTTTCTGAGCTTAAACATGCTCACACATTGCATTTTTTCTTTGACCCAGTTTTTTAAAGCGAGCGTGATATCTGCTATCACAAATGGAAGTACAGAGTCCGCAGGTTAGGGATATCTGTTTTCAAAGTCAGCTGCTTGTGTGCTGTAGACATGAATTATCTGTTGACTGGGGCTGCATGCAGTCCTTTCTGCAAATCATAGTCTTGCACATGCAGGCCTGTACCCAATCTAGACGGGACGGTTTTGCGTTGGCTGGACGGTGGAATTATTCTGCATTATTGATGGGGAACCGTACCTATTCTTACCACCTGTCTCGAAGGTAATTAGATCTCATATTGGTGAAATATCCATCGGCAACACTGTCAGAACAGGGTGCAACACTAATTTCCCTTCACATTGAGCAGCATTAAAGTACAGTGTTGAAGAGCACCCAATGTGAAATGTTTGGCAGGCTGATATTTTGACCCTCTCTATACGGGATGATTTGAAATGGGAAAACGGCCAGCTAATGTCCCACTTTAACACGGAAGATCTCATTACTCGATGTATATTTCATTAGGCCAGACTCGGCACGGCAGCCAATCAGATTAAGTTGTCAGGCGACGTGCGAGGCAAATTTGAATGAGATCTGCCCACTCCAAAACATACATAAAAAAATGCCCACGCCGCACGGAGAGGGTTTATCCAATCAGAAGGCGAGGATGCTTCCTGTCGGCGGGGCCAACGTATCCTGATACTCCCCTCGTCGCAGGTGTTGGGTTACACTCCTGTGGTCTAGAGCAGCTGTCTAGGGAATAGCCATCTGTCCAGCCAGCAGCCAAGCAGCGGTGGGGTGGTGTGTGGTGAATGGTTGGCTGAGTGCGGGGGTGTGTGTGTGTGTGTGTGCGCGTGCAGCTGTGAGTGTCGGAGGGGCCTCGGGAGGGGGGGGACAGTACCATGAGTAGCTCTCAACCCGCCGCCGTGTCGTGCTCCTCCTCCGCCTCAGGACCCACCATCGAGTGGCTGGAGCCCAAGCTGCCCGACATCCTGAAGAACGGCAGCAGCTCCAGCTTCGCCACGGGGGAGGGAGCGCTGGAGGGCAGCCGCCTGGAGCTCAGCACCTCCGAGTCCTGCAGCTTTTCTGGGGTAAGGCCAAGGGAAAGACCCCACCCACCCCCTCTCCTTCCCAGGGAGCAGCTAAGATGTGTGTCTTGGTCATAGTTCACCTAGTGGTCTTGTTTTTGGAACCTACCTGTTGTTCATCAGGGAATTGATGTGACCCAAGTCAAGTTTTTACTCTGATACTTTCGTATCCAGCCACGAAACCATTCTGCAGTCATATTTTTTTGTACCTTAGACAAATTGTAACAATTGTAGCAATTATTGGAGCTGAACAATTAATTTAAAAAAAATCGAAATCGCAATATGAACATCTGCAATTTCCAAATCGCAGAGACTACAATTAATTGAGAGGGGCGGCCAAATGGATTTCTAAACAAGGTGTTTTAGAGCTGCAGGTAATCTTTGGTCCATAAATCAAGTACAATATTGGTGAAAACCTTTCATCAGGCTCAAATTCAGTAAATCCTGCACACTGACATCAATGTTTTTTAACAAAATCATCGAAAATTCTAAAAAATTTATGACACGAAAAACTGGTGATGTGAATCGCAGTTTAAATCGCAATTGCAATATTCTGTCAAATAATCGCAATTAGATTTTTTGTCTATCTTTCAGCCCTAGCAATTATGCCATCTAACTTACTTTCATTAGCCGTTTTGAGCACATGTACAAGAACATAAACAACAGCCACTTACTATTCACCTCTCCGAAGTCGTTCAGGGAGGTTGTTTAATTAATCACACCGTCCCTCCCCTCCTTTCCCCCTATCAGGAGCAAGAAGACATCGATGCGGAGGACGAGCTGGAGGACTCCTTCACGGACAAGGAGGAGGACCTGGGTGCGGTGGAGGAGGAGCGGAGTGTCATCCTACACCTGCTGTCCCAGCTCAAGCTGGGCATGGACCTCACGCGGGTAGGTCGAGTTCCACCTACTGCCGAGCAGCAAAACAACCTGCCTGACCCCCCCCCACCACCTCCTCTTCCCTTCCACTCCTTCCTAGGTGTTTGATCAGGCTCTTCGTGTCGCACCGGAGGAAGATTGTCTTTGCGTTTTTGCGTCATTCTGATGGAGACAATTAGGTTTGTGGTTCCAGATTAACAATCCCACTATGAAAGGCTTAAAGGACCAGTGTTTGTGCTTCAAACCCATCTAGACTGGTTTTTCAGAGCATTAACATGTACGTTGTTGTCTTAATGTGATTCAAGTCATTCACATTACCTTCCACAGCTCTTAGGATCTCATTCAGTTTCATTCAAGTAAGACGCAAGACGCATTCTAAACGTGCTCATGGATCTCGTACTTTTCTGGTTGCTATGCAAACTCTTGCGGTAACCAAGGAGCTAGTTAGTGATCTTTTTTTTGCAGTTTTTTCCCTGCATTGGTCACCTTTTGTATAAAAGCCATAATACCATTGAGGAAGGTCTTAACTGTGTTATGGGTACTTTGGTGTTGCTAAAGGTATTAATGTTGTACCCATATTTGCGGGAAAGAACGTCTGACAGACATTTGCAAAGTGGAAACCAACATCTATGATTGCAAACTAGCAAAGTGGCAACCACTTGCATCTTATGTGACAACTGCCTGTGAATTCCCAGACAAGTTGGATTTGAATCAATGCACACCGCAGGAAGGATATGCTAGTTAGTTTTGGAACTGAAAGCAGTAACCTTGAATTTGATATCCCTTTGGTATTAGTTGAACACTGTTTAGTAAACCACACTCACTGTTGTGGTGACCTCTGACCTATATAGGAATTGTCATGAAAATATGTACGCATTAAAGAGATCTTGATCAAAATGCGATGGGAAATTGCTTCTAGATATTATGAAACGGATGTGTGTTGAACAGGGTTCCTACACAGATATGGACTAAAAATAGAGTTGTAGAGCCAGCATCATTTCACATACTGTGATATTTGTTGTTGTGAGGAATAATATTCAGCTGTAGAGTGATGTGGCCTAGTTGACAGGCACATCGCCCAGCCAATATCATCAAACGTCATTTTGAAATCCAACCAAACTCCTCGAATCCAGTCTAGAGATTAAGGTCTTGAAAAAGTGCAGGACTTTTCTAAATGGGGAAAAAAATATGTAGTAACCCTGGATGAAGGAAATGGGCCAAAAGTAAACAACACTGCTATTTTCCTTTTTAATGAACCTGTCTCAGATCGGGGATCATTTGCTAGGTCCCCTTTTTAGCAGTCTGATTTGTAATGACCGTACAGGCCGAAGTAATCACTTCTACTTCTTGCCTCTTAATTACTAGTCCTAGACACACACACAAACACCAAGCTCAAAGGCGGAGACTCAGCTCTCGAGGCCTGGATGGACATTCTATCTTCCAGTGTCAGTTTGTACTTGGATATCCTCCTCTTGGGTTTCTGTTTGATTTATCGGAGTTACCCGGCGGCATCGTTGGCTTATCCCTAGATGGAGATCTAGCGGACACCGTGACCGCGGGGTCATGTGCAGCGTACGTCACAGTTGCCAGCTGCTCTATTTACTGATGGCAAACCGTGTGATAGTGCATTAAAAATACAATGGATAAAAATAGGGCTGCACAATTGTTTAAAAATGCCAATCCCAAATTATTTTGCCAGTTCTTGCGATCACTGTTATTAAGCACAACTATTGATCTTGATGATTTGGGGTTAGCTTTTTTTTATGTCAACATTTTGACCATTTTCAAGCGGATGTACAGTACAGACATGAACACTATTTCTAAATGCGAACACTAAAACCTGCTGAATTTATGTTTTGAATTCATTGTTGAAATATAAGACTACACCTTACGCTTGTCGGTAAACAGCCAATTACTGTGAAAAACAGTCGGTTAATTTGGAGTATGTCTTGAATTTATTTGTGGAAATAAAAGGCTACACACAGGTCACACACTGGCTTCTCATTGACATTCAAAAAATAATTTTAAAGGAGAACTGCTAGTGCGAGGTCTTCTAAAAGCATCTCATCATTCCTGCCTCTGAATTTGTTAATCCAGGGACAAAGATGGTCTTACAGCCGACCCATGGATCACGCTTAATGTGAAATGGAAGTTCAAATTTTCAAAGTTTCAAATGAGATAACTTACTGCTGCATTATTCTGCGGCAGATGCATTGTGTTGCAGTGCAAGTGGTGTATGTGTTGGATTGTTATACTTAAACAGTGATGGGTGCCTTTTTGTTTTATCCTGTTCTCTGATGTTTTCAACATGAATCACAGTCGGTAAAACGCTTGTCTTTTCTTTTAGTTTCGTGCTTTACTAATTTCACCAAATTAGGGCAGTGAATCTAACTTTATTTTGTAATAGATGTAAAGATCACAAGCCGCTGTTGATCAGGTCATTTTCAGTATATATGAGCGACAGGATCCTTGCGCAGAACTATGTACACAGTTTGCATTTCACATTAGAGTCAGTATACTCCAAATGAAGTGATCAAAGTCTGATATCCTTTCTTTCCATCCAGGTGGTCCTTCCCACCTTCATCCTGGAGAAGCGCTCCCTGCTGGAGATGTACGCCGACTTCATGTCCCACCCGGACCTCTTCGTAGCCATCACCGACGGCGGCAGCCCCGAGGACCGCATGGTGCGCTTTGTGGAGTACTACCTCACCTCCTTCCACGAGGGCCGCAAGGGGGCCATCGCCAAGAAGCCCTACAACCCCATCATCGGCGAGACCTTCCACTGCTCCTGGAGGGTCCCCAAGAGACCGGAGGCCTCCAGGGAGCCGGCGCAGGGGAGCCCCGTCCCCGCCGCTCCCCAGGACTCCTACCAAGTGCGCTTTGTGGCGGAGCAGGTGTCCCACCACCCCCCCGTGTCCGGCTTCTACGCCGAATGCCAGGAGAGGCGGATGTGTGTGAACACGCACGTGTGGACCAAGAGCAAGTTCATGGGAATGTCCATTGGAGTGTCCATGATAGGGGAAGGTAAGCCAGCAAAGGTTTTTATGGAGGTACAATACTGTGCAAAAGTCTTAGGCACATGTAAAAGAAAAAAAGTAAAGTGAAGATGCTTTCAAAAATAATTAAATGAAAAGTTTCTAAATATCAAAAATTGTACTATAAAGAGTAGTCTGCTGACACACTAATGCAGAAAAGGAATAAACATCTAAGACACAATTTATATAAAAACTCTTGGGTGCCTAAGACTTTTGCATAGTACTGTATGTTGCAAGTGTACTTGCTTATCTTTGGATCCACTTGGAGGATTCAAGTGGATTCGGTGACCTGTAATTGACACAAATGACTAAGAAAGTCCATATGCTCGGTAAGAAAATTGACATAAAATAAGGCTTCTCTGGTTAATTCAAGAACCAAAAAAAGGGAAACTGAAAAGAAAGTCTATTCTGTTTGCCAAGCTGCATATTTTTTATTTGAAACATGTAAAATAAATCAATCAGGATATCTTTTTGAGTGTGTGGATTTACCTCTTTTTGTTTTTCTGTAATCGACACAAACAATAAAGTCACATTTTCACAACAGAGACAAATAAGCTAGCTAATTAGAGCAGAGATCCAACAGAAACATCCTCTAATATACAATATGTATGTATGTGTGTGTGTGCGTGTGTGTGCGTGTGTGTGTGTGTGTGTGTGTGTGTGTGTGTGTGTGTGTGTGTGTGTGTGTGTGTTTGTTCATTTGTCTGTGCAGGCTGCTTGTCTCTGATGGAGCACGATGAAGAGTACACCTTCACGCTGCCCTGTGCGTACGCCCGCTCCATCCTCACCGTGCCCTGGGTGGAACTGGGTGGCAAGGTCAACGTCACCTGCGCCAAGACGGGCTACTCAGCAGTCATCACTTTCCAAACCAAACCCTTCTATGGCGGCAAGCTGCACAAGTGAGTCTCCCCCCACAGCACGTGTTGATATCGATGATGTCGCTTTGATCCTTTCTCATTATTTCAGAGATGGACACTGTCACTCTTTGCTGTCCTGCAGGTTATCCATGATGAGTTGGTATACAGGTTATCCATGGGTCCTTAATGGAAAATTCCACTTAAACACTGTTAAAAAGCATCTATTGGTGATGTACCTTGCATTAATAGGTCCATTTTGTTGTCTGGTGGTGTATTGTTCTTATTCCTGTGGATAACTGGCAATGTAATAACTGTCAGAGGCATTCCTGAGTTGCATTTGCATATCAAAGAAGAGCGATTTGCTGTAAATCAGCATAACAAATGTAGAATACAATGTGCTGTGTTTATTTTCAAACAACACAATAAATAATAGCAGCGCATTATTATACTGATGCATCTCATCGCTCATCTAAGATTGTTCAAGGCTTTTTGTTTTTCATAATTTTGTAAATCATAATTATTGTATCGTTCTACCATCCTTCTGTGGGTCGTGTTCAGTTTTCTCACTCTCTCTCTCTCTCTCCTCAGAGTGTGTGTGACTCTTTCCTAACTCTAACCCCACTCTTCTTGCATAAAATCTTAGTTTGAATTAGTGACTCGTTTTACATCTAGGCTGCAACTGGAAATTATATGTTTGAGAAAATCACAATCACCTGGAAGTTTCTGTTGCAGATTCAGGTCTTTAAGGTTGCTGTAGTCAGGATAAAGCTTTAATTCAAGCTGCAATAAGATATTGGAAATTTTAAAAGATTAATTAAGTAGTACTAATTATTTATATTGTAATTAAGACAGAAATATTATTTTCTTTATTGGGATTGTTGTTTTGACATATAGACACCATAATCTGCATAAATATGCCCAACAGCGTTTTCATAAATTGGAACATATAACATCAATATATTTAAGTTGCTTGCTTACAATTGAAGGGTTTCATTCCATAATGTTATACATCCGTTGTGGAAAAGTTGTACTACCTGAAATTCATTAGTCAATATTTCAAAAAGACAGATGACTCTATCCTCAAAAAAACGTATTTGTAAGAAAAAGTGTTAAAATGATTGGTGAATCTGCCATGCACTTTACTTTCATGCCAGAAAATCATTTTGTAAAAGTGGGTGTTAGTTGTTTATATCCATATTCATACCCACCATTTAGGTGGGTATGGATATATTCAGCTATCGTCTTTATTTACTTCAGGACTTTAGTGTGTTTTCATTCTTAGAATTAACTTGCAGGAAAGTTAAAAGGCAGCAACAGAAATGCGATTGAGTGGCAAAATGATATGCAGCTTGATTGTATTCAGTCATTTATGGCTGTTTTGGGTATTTCTTTGGAAAAAAACTATTAATGAAACCGTTTTCTACTAGGCCTGTAAGCAGCTTAATTGAATTGCATGTAATCCAACCTTTAACAATGTCCTTTCACCGTACATCTTCCTGCCTAAATGTAGGGTGACAGCGGAGGTGAAGCACAACCCCACCAACGCGGTGGTGTGTCGTGTGCAGGGCGAGTGGAACGGCGCTCTGGAGTTCAGCTACACCAGCGGAGAGACGAGGGTGGTCGATGTGACCAAGCTGCCCGTCACCAGGAAGCGGGTCCGGCCAAACGACAAGCAAGGACCAACTGAATCCAGGTCAGAAAGAAACAGGAATCCAGGATTTATTTGCTTTATCAAGCATCCCAGAGTAGTACAGCTGAACTGGACTCCTACAGTTCATTTTCTTTGGACTAATATGCTGAATAGCCGCATGCCTCTGTTTCTCATCCGCTCTTTTTCGTTGCGTTTCAGGCGTCTTTGGCAGCATGTGACGGAGTCGTTACGCCAGAAGGATATCGACAAAGCCACGGAGCACAAGAGGATCCTGGAGGAGAGGCAGAGGACAGAGGAGAGGCACCGCACTGAGACAGAAACCCCATGGAGGACCAGATACTTTGAGAGCGAGGTGAGCAGGACGCCCACTACAGGGTTTAGACTAGCGTTTAGCCATAGTGAAGCTATATCCTCCTGTCAACCAGCTGTCATCACAAATATCGCTGCTCCCTGATGTATTTTTCCATTTAAATTCAAGATATTTAATTGGCAAATTGGCAAATTGGAATTTCCTCTGATCCCTCATGTATTCATCCATCCGCCCAATCCTACTTTCTACACAGGTCTGGAGAAGTATGAAAAAATAATTTATACTTTCCATGTCTTCAGAAAGTTTGAGAATTGCACAATAAGTCTGGAAAAGTACAGTGAAAAGGCATTATTGGAAATGCAACATTGCTTTTTCCAAACCCATTCACACTGCTGTTAGCAAGCCATCAATTTGCCGGCTTGAACACTTTCACTCACAAATCAGGACTGCTTTTTGTTGCTAAGCAACACAAGACACGCACAAGCGTTTGTTTACACTGATCAGCTGTTCAAGATGGCGGCGACTATAGAAGAAGTTTCGCTTACTTTTTTAATGTCTTCTTTGTTTGAAAGCGCGCTAAGGCAATGGAAGTTATACTTACAGCTACTAGTAATGCAGACCAGTCTTCTAAAAAAAAACTTGACCGCGGCCAGGAGAGGATTTCACATAGCACAAAAGCCGGCTTTGAACCTGGTCTGACCATTTCGCACAGAACTCAAGACAGCTTTTTTTTTTAGTCTCTATCTGCTTATGCCCTGACACCCTCTTGTGGATAGAAATGGAAAAAATGGGAAACAACTAATTATCAGCCACTGGATATATTGCCTTAAAAATAGACATTTTAGACATTTAGACAAATTAAAATACTTTCAAATTTGATGTTTTGTAAAAGTGACAGCCCTAATGCCCATATGACATTGCACTTTTCATGCAGTTACCGTCCTCACTATACATATACATTGCTGCGCTTTCCTAAGCAGCAGTGCGACTGAAAAGAGACACGCACTGCCTTCAAATTCTGCAAGGTTCAGAGTTCGAATACCTTGAACTTTAACCCCCAAAAGTGCTGACCTCTAAAGTTAAAGTAAAGTAAGAGAATAAAACAAAGATAAAAGAGAAAATCAAATGATAAAATCATGATATAAAATAATAAAAGAGAAGGAATAACAGCCACACTAAGAAAATGCCTTTACATAAAAGTAAGTTTTAAGGAGGAACTTAAATGATGATACTGATTCACTTAATAACAATTTAATGTCATTGTTTGTTTTCCTCTCCTCTTCCTATTTTTCTTCCTATCCATCTCTTCCAGGGCGACGGCTGGGTGTATCACAAACCACTGTGGAAAAACTCTGCTTTCAAATCATAGTCTCAGTCAGCATCATGGATGTTGGGAGCGTCTCTCTTGGGGTGTGTGCGTGTGTGTGTGCGTGTGTGTGTGTGTGTGTGTGTGTGTGTGTACATATGTGGGTGAGTGTTAAGAAATGAAAGCATGACCTGCACTGACATACAAAGGAATGCAACATGCAACAGGGGGGAGAGAGAGAGAGAGAGAGAGAGAGACAACACGGCAAAAGGATGTCCTCAAATCTCGCTCACGATGTACACTAAGCCTCGAGGTACAAGCTTTTGTACTGTAGATCACTTTTGTATAATCCAATGTCGATGAAGACATATTCTTGTACAGGTAAAGGTACTCTATTTACACAGCCTTAAGATTGTCTGATGAATGATGCTCTTTTTGTGGGTTGTGCTTATCAATCTGGATAAGGAGGTTTCTTTTGTTTTTGTTTTACTGTGATAGCCTATCATACTACGGGAAAGCGACTCTGAGGAGTTTCATTCTAAAATGAGATATCCAATATTTTAAAAAGAAATAACGCATACTCTGACAAAACAATCGGTATCATGAAGTTAAAGCATATTGTGTCCCACTATTAAAGTTATGAGACACGTTAAGACCTTTGCTTACAAAATAGTTCTGATTTTGAGGATCGAATAATTTGTGGTTTTTGGAATATTGCCTGAAGAATTTCATGTAACAGAGTGTTTCCAAATTGGATGTATAGCGTTTTGTAATGAAACTCTCCATTTAAAACGTAAGGTTGCTGTTAATGATCTTCATATTTGGGTATTTTCTTTTTGTTTCCAATACTTTCATTAAGAAGTCCCCCCCACTGTCACTGAGTATGTTTACATGCACACCAATACTGGGAGTAATCAGCGTAAGGAAACATTTAGATTACAGCATTTACATGGTTTGAAGCAATGGATTCATTTAATAATCCGTCTATAGGAACCTTCTAAAAAAAATTAAGATTTCATTCTTCATCTTTTTCAGCAATGAAAAGTATCTCACTCACCTCTCTACACCGCACTGTTTTGTTTGCTTTGTAAATACAACATCCTGGTTACAGCATCTGGTGACCTTTGACATGCACAGTTTGAAAAAAAACAAAAGTTAAGCTGAGCTGAAATCTAGGTGTGTTAACTGGGATATGCTTACTCCCATTAAGAATACCAGATAAAGGCATTTACATGACAATTTCAAGGACAGTGGATTTGTTAAGATCAAAGTAGTTGTGTGCATGTAAATATACCCACTGAGGATGGGCAAGCTGGCTCTAAATTACTTTACTTTAAACTACTTTTTTTTTTTTTGCACCATGTATAGTGATGCGTTGATTCCCAGACTGAGTCACACTGCTGGAATGGCACGTTGTAGACCAGTTGAGAAATAATCAACTTTTAAAATAATTGCAATTATGCATTCCAGGTTCATCATGAAGATTGCTAGTCCCAATTCATGATTTTCCCCTTTCGCTCGATGGTTTTGCAGTGGTTGGAAGAATTCTTGCATGCATGATAGCAAAGTCTCTGTTCACATTGCGGCAAGTATAATACTCCTATGTCTGCATTACATGCATTTATAAATGTCCGTGGTAAAAGCTTTTAACCAAATTTGCCTGTTTTTCTAATGCAAATAAATGTATCATTTTCTTTTGAATGTGTGTTTATCCCCTATCCCGCGCTCTTAAATGCTCTTATTTTCAGAGCAATGCCACTTTTTGTATTGAAACATTTAAATTTCTTGTTCCATCAAAGTTTGTATCGTTTTTTTTGTTTTGTTTTTTCCGAACGCCCCATACTGTCATGCGATCAACTTTTTTTCCCCAAGCAGAATTTTAGCCTCATATTCTCAAAGCGTCCCACTGTCTCCTTAGAAGGAACCAGTTCCTACTTGAACAAGTGCAGAAAGAGGACTTGTGTGAGCATGGGACGCATGGAAATACACCTTTCCATCGATAAGCTACTCCCTCCACGTCTTGGTGCCTTATGCAATCCCTTCCTGTGTGCATCTTCCAGCTAAGGAGCACAGCATTTTCAGTTTGGTTACCTGACCGATGCAATAGCATATTATATGTACATATTATTTGTGTGTGTGTGTGTGTGTTTGGTATTTATGTTGGGAACTTTATTTCTTTATTAAGAATCAAGACTTGGCTGTGACCCCAGTGCTTGATGTTGGGAGAACTCCACAGAGCATTTCTTTGAGTTTTGCTTAGACATTCTCTTGGTTTTGAATTCTTCTGGTTGTCTTGCTGACCTATGAAATGCACTGACATTGAAGGAAACCTGATGCTCCTCATAGAGATATTGATATGTGTGATAATGATCAAATAAATTACCTATCCAGTTGTAGGCTGTGTTGTGTTTCTGTTTTGCTACAGAGTGGAAAAACTTCATTTTGCTGCTTGTTGCATCATTCAAAAATTGTCCTCCCTTTTCAAAATTCCACGTCAAAGGGCATTGTGTGGAAAGCTCAGAAAAAACAAAACTGCAAGAGACATGAGAACAGAATAGACAGATCAATCATAGATCAATAGAAATGAATGTGCCCTATCTAGTTTCCCCTTGCATGACTGTCAGTGTTTGACTTACACAAGCAAGAAGTTAAAGGTTAAATCCACAAAAGCTCAAAAAGGAATGATTAAATGTCAGAAATGAAGTTCTGCTAGGAGTCCCCACCCTGAACCACCCAGCCTTTATTTGAAAAGTGCTACTTTATTTATGTACCACTTACCAAACTAGGTTACAATGTGCTTAACAAACAGGCAGCAAAAGAAACATTGCAAAAAAAACAAGTGTTGAATTCCACTAGCTGCGGCTACACTGATCCGTCGGAAAATTGACGGATATATTTCTGTCCATTGGGCTGTTTTGGGAAGTCATCATGGTGGGAGAGGCAGAAATACAGTAGCTTAGCTTCGCTCATAACGGTTCCACTTCATAGAAAAAAGAAGAAACAGACTATAAAGTATACATTAAATAAGAAACTGACCTGGAAAACCTACAGTCATCCCAACGTTATAACAGGCTTTCTCTGTTTTATCTTTGTTATGGTTGTACCGTTGTGTCTATGGTCGCTGCTATTTTTTTTCCAAAACAAGCCTATGCCTCTGATTGATGGTGATGAATCCGTCACCATCAATACACTCCGCTACACTCAGCTCACTGTACACGATACACGGTACAGGGTTCACGGTTCGATACAGTCACAATATTTTTAACAAAGTTTAAATGGAAACAAATTATGACCGTAGAAGAATCTTTCTTTATTGCTTAGACATAAAATGTGAAAACTTGAAGTTTAACCTATTCTTAGTTTCTTTTATAATGGTGTCTTTCTTTCTTATATATTTTTCAGTGTAAAAAGCAAATAATGGAATCTCTTAAATAAAATAAATCAGCTTTTAAAAGCTGATGCTTGTCTAAATGAAACAAGTTGTAAATTATAATAAAATGTCTGTCCAGTAAAACATTATACATATCTTGCAAAAGCAAACAATTCTTGCAAAACTCTTCAAACTCTTTTAAAAAATTGTGTTTTTGCGTCAATACAGTACACACAAACCATCATTTGAATAAGCACACGAAGCACCAACTACACACTGATAGTATAAATGAAAAACACTTGTGGCTTTTGCTTTTTCTGTGTGCAGGGTGTAGCAGTTTGCAACAAAGTTTGTCATACATGCAGTAAACACACACACAGGTATTCCGAAAATAACACACTATCAATACAAATAAGGGTAAAAAGTTATTTTTTTTTCAAAATGTTCTGCAGTAACACTCCTCAAACAACAAAAGCGCAGTAAAAGAAAACAAAAACATTTGTGCTAGAAAAAAAAGAACAGGAAAAAACAGGCTATCTGGCCATAAGTTTACAGTGTTGCTAGAAGTGTGTTATTACGTAAATTGCAAACTGAGTGTAAAGCAGTGAGTTGTGTTTACAGTTTTGCAAAAAGTGTGTTATAAAATTACAAACTGAGTGTAAAGCAGAGAACGTGCATTCAGTTTGGCACATTTGGTAAATGCATTGGCTACAAGTGTTAATGGTTTCAGAGATAGTGCTTCAAGAATCACTGTTAGTGTTTAAGCATTCAGAAAAAACTGTAACACACTTCACACGCGCTACTAGGAGGCTGACGTGATCCGTTTTTCTCAGTCGGCAGCTCGTATTTACGGTAAATCTGGAAAAATTGGGCAGTATTTTTTTTTTTTTTTGACTGTAGAGTGATTCATCTTCTCTTTCAACAATCTTTGACCTCACATCACTCAAGCCAGCCAACGAGTTGAGAGAGAGAGTGAGAGAGTCGAGCCGGAGCGGATGATGTGCGGCTATGCGCATGCGTCCTGGCTCATCAACAACATCAGGAGAGGAGAAGAGGATGGCGGAGGATGGAAAAGAAGAGTCAGTGGCGACCGGCGACTCAAACCAACCAGCCGCCGACTTGACGAACAAGAACAACAGCACGGTAACGGAGCGGTTCCTATTCCCGTTTTTATATTAATTAGCTGTTACCATAGCAATGAAGTCAACTGGCTGTCGTCCGTTAGTAAAATCCCTCACTAACCAGCCGTAGTGTGTGTGACATTTGATAGCTTACATTGGCCTTTGCACCGGACAACATCGAGAAATAACGTATAGACCAAAATGTATTTCACACGAAGGCACAATCCAGGTGATAGGCGTCGCCATTACTCGCAACACGGAGGATGTTATCGTCACTACGTGGCACAGATACTGATATTAACCATAATGTAGATTTAATGCTACCTTTAGGACACTAGGGGGCGTGCATGACCCACCCATTACACCTCTATGCAGAAGTTACACAAGTGCATACAAGGCAAACCAATGTGAAAGATATTTGGGTTTTATTCCAAAGCACTGTCCATTTTTTTTTTGGGGGGGGGGGGACTGCTTTCTAAATTTCACCAGCCAGTATCTCATAAATGCAGATGATTATATTCTCAAAAACATACCTGTTTTGCAAGTAAAGGTAAGAAAGTGACTCCTAACCTTTAATAGTAATAATAATATAAGAATAGGCTTAACTTTGATACCAGGCATCATTTTGTTAAGGCAGTAGAGCCTTAGAGTAGGTGGTGTCAGTGAGTATATCTCATTATCAACTTGACAAGAGCTAAACTATGCTGTGAATGAGTGGATGGGTGGGAACAGTAACCCCAAAGGCTTTTCTTTTCTGTCTTTGTTTTTTTTGTTTTTTTTTTAAATAAAATGTTTATCAGTCATTTGTAATGTGTTTCAGATGGTGGAAGACGGCTCCACTCTCCTGCGCAGGATGGAGATCAGTGTCGCCGAGGCGGAGAAACGAAGTGGTAAAAACTCGGTGAACATGCAGGAGACGTTCACCGTGTACCTCATTGAAACACGGTGAGGCTATAACATGACCCTTCGAATCCCGGCCTTGAAAAGTATCATTTATGTAAAGGGAAAACACTGTATTGTAGGTTGTTTAGAGGTGAGATGCTTTTGGATGTTTTTGAGCCCCTTAGTTTTGTATTGTTACCAGTACAATGTGTATTTTTCCTCTCTTCCTTATGTGTTTTATCTCTGTGTTTTATCACTTCACTCCTGTGTCTTGTCACAAATAATTGAACTAAACAAAACCCGTCCTCTTGGCTGTGTTCCCAAAGGGCGATGGATGCGATCGCTGAGGGTCGTAACCCGGCCCCGGACTCTCTATGGAGGAGATACAGCGAATTTGAGCTTCTGCGAAACTACTTACTAGTCACCTATCCGTTCATCGTCGTGCCCCCTCTGCCTGAGAAGAGGGTGAGTTCACTTTCCAAAATTAACCCCATCCAGCCCTGCTCCACTTCATTCGGGAATTCTCAAATCTAACATGACTGGATAGGTGTAAGTAGGGTGGGAAATTACCATCATCCTCCAGCCAAATTTTGCTAAATTTCCCATTCATTTTCCCCATAGACATTTCAGAAAATCCATGCTATAAAGAGTTTTAAGCTTCAAACCAAACCAACCGGCTACCAGCGGAATCATGAGCTTATTCAGAATAAAATATATACAGTATATGAAAAACAAAAACAAGGCAACATAACATATTTAAAGAGGGAATACAGCTGTGTGAGTGATGTCATCGATTCCCTTTCCCCTCATTTTCAACGGTGATACAAAATAATATAATAATAGAATAGTGATTACTGATTTGTAGTAATTTTCGCCCCAGCACACACTTTTATCCTTTTCTCTTGTCAGCTTTGGAGCAGGTAATGTTTCTATGGTAACAGCGACTTCTCCATTTGGTGGGAATCCACCTGCTAAAGCTTGTGGGTAGTGTAGTATTTCACAAAGAACTCGGGTGTTTTTTTTAACAACAAAGTTGAAATCAGATGGACTGATGGCTTCTACAGGAACATACTGTATATTGTCGGTTCACAATCTGACAGCTCATGGTAAATCTACCTTACACTGTTTAAAGTTAGGACTATTAATCTAATTTAATAGGAATGAATAAATAAATGGGAAATTTACTTCCAGAACTCAAAGTTTCATCTCTACTTGGAGGCCCCATTGCAGTCTGCAAATCATATTTTGACAAACATTAGCAGCCTGTGAATTTTGGAAACCACCAGCCACTATGTCAGGTTGATAAAAATGTAAGATACATTTTTTCTCAGATTTAATCATGGTTTGATGTTGCTGTTGGTTTCAGTGATGGTAGGTAGTGTATTGCAGGAATAGGTGAAAATAGTTGAATTCCAACAAAGTTTCAATAAAACAAACAGCCAATAAATCAAAGTATCAAAGAAAATCCCATCAGAACGATCACAACCAAAGTGAAGAAATGGCACAATCCGGATCCAGTTAGAGACGGTGTCTCTAACTGGATCCGGGGAGTTAAAGTGTTTTTTCTTGTGTGCAGGCGGAGTTTGTGTGGCACAAGCTGTCGGCAGACAACATGGACCCGGACTTTGTGGAGCGGCGCAGGGTCGGGCTGGAGAACTTCCTGCTCCGCGTGGCGTCGCATCCCATCCTCTCCAACGACAAGATCCTCTACCACTTCCTCACTGAGGTTTGTGTCACAGAAAATAGTCAGCACCCTTTGTATTTGGTTATAGTCTGTACCTGTCGGTGTGGCGTCACGACTGTATTTCTTTAAAGAGGTTAACAAGAGATTAATGATTGATTTAATTATATTCCCTACTGTGTTTGGCAGGAACATGGCTGGAAAGAAGTGGTGTTTGAGACAGGATTTCAGGCCAAGGTACATTTAAGCAAGATCTTTCTGTTCTCATTAATTTTCAAATGACTGACAGTGACATAAATGTTCCCCGCAAAATTTGACTGAATACCCCTTTTAATCACAGGCAGATTCCAGGCTGAGAGCTCTGAGTGCCACTTTCAGGGTGAGGAATCCAGACAAGTAAGTCATTTTTCCCCTATAAACACTGTTAGAGAGGCTGAACTGTATTGTTGTCAGCATTTACCATTTATGTCAGAATAAATTTGGCCTGGTCATTAATGGTTACATATTAAAATTTCAGCCCCTAATAGGCTGTCACACATATGAGATTGGAGTGAAAATCCTACTGAATGCGGTGACTGGATTATCTAACTAAGATGTAATAAGACATTTTTTTAACTGCTTCTTAATCAACATCTATCTATCTATCTATCTATCTATCTATCTATCTGTCTATCTGTCTATCTGTCTATCCATCTATCTATCTATCTATCTATCTATCTATCTATCTATCTATCTGCCTTTATTTTCTCACTCAGACGCTTCATGGAGATGAAACACCACAGCGATGAACTGCAGTCTCACACCTCTCAGCTGCTCCGAGCGCGAGCAGTAAGTCTCTCACACACACACACACACACACACACGCATGCATACAAACACATACACACACACACACACACATGCACACCTGCTTTCATACATGTTTACTCTCTGTCTTTGAACAACATCTGTAACAAATCAAATCTACTTTTTTTTTTTTATTTACCTGTCAGTGAGGCCGTTCACACACCATAATACAATATAATCTTTATAATATCTACTGCTTCTAGCAATAGATTGTTTAATCTCATGATTCCAGTATGTTGTTAGGATTTTTGTTGCTCTGTTTATCTTTTCAAAAGTGACAAATTTTACGCTTTTTATTTATTATTTTAAGGCCAAATTGCCTATCATCCAGCTATGTAGCTGCTGTATACACAAACACACCGGGGTTGATTTGAAGACATGCTTGAACCGACCCTTGAAATGCACCTTGGTGTTCTACCTGTGTAAACTTAGGATTTTAAATTGTTGTTCTTTTTGTGTGACTTTGCCTAGAGGGTTGCAGACAGACTCTATGGTGTTTACAAGGTCCATGGGAACTATGGAAGAGTCTTCAGGTATGACACCAAACATACAATGCGCATGACAAAAAAAGAACCTAGTGGTTAGCAACCAAGAGAATATTTTTCCATTTGTTTCTATGTCGTATGATTGATAAAATATTCCTGAAAATATGACATTAGGTTCTTTGTTATTGTATACAGTAGCTGTGACTCCAGTGGGTTAAGAGAATTAAAATAGGAAAGCGTCTTAAGAACGGTTACCTTCTGCAACCTGTCCAATACATGCAATCCTCATGATGAAGAAATGTTATTACAACAAATGCACATGCATACGACTAATTTACAAGTGTGTGTGTGTGTGCATCCATCCATGTTCATTGCAGTGAGTGGAGTGCCATAGAGAGAGAGATGGGAGATGGACTGCAGAGTGCCGGCCATCATATGGATGCGTGAGTATTTTGCTTGCTGACTTCCTTCCAAATCCATTGTATCTCTTTTTTATTTCAGTTTTGGCCATTATCCAATTGGCCATGAACAATGGGTAGTTTGAGCCAAGCAGTCTGATTGCTCAAAGATGTATTTCAGCCATGCTTATAATTCCCCTAATGCACAAGTTGCAGTGCTTTATTGGTTGCTATGTCAAATGTCAGGGTAACCAAGGAGCTAGTTAGTGATCTTTCTTGTTCCTCACATACATGTAGGTACGCTGCTTCGATAGATGATATCTTGGAAGAAGAGGAACATTACGCAGACCAGCTGAAAGAATATCTTTTCTATGCTGAGGCCCTTAGGTAAGCTATTTGACCAGCAGCTTGTAAGTATTTAATGGAAATGAGTGCATAAGTGTATTGTGAGGATTATATGATACACCGGGATGCTGGTTCAAATCTTCAGTCTTTTCATGTTCAGAAATGTTAACAATTATAAACTGATGAATGCTCAAAGATGCACTGAGATGAATCTTCCTTGGCTATAGCTCAGTGAGATAGATAGGGGCTTGTCTAAGGAAAGGTTGCAGGTTTGTGTCCCAGCCGTTTCACTCTTCAAGTGTTTCTATGTTATTGTTGTCAGTTGTGTGAACACTTGTAGAAATAGCACCATGACCGGAAGCTCATCCAAACTCAGAAAAAGCTCAGCAGGATGAGCAGAGGGTTTAATTGTCTCTACCTGACAGTCTGAGTGTTGGTTCAATCCCTCATGTGGGAGAAATTGTCTTACTGAAACCAGTCTGCAAAGTCTTTAACATGACCCTGGCTGGTTACAACATGAACAACACTGACACAGATACTATTTGTAATTGACAGTACGTACGTGGAGAGACAAATGCTAAATGTAAGACATTATATGTAAATCAATCAACCAACAATACGCAGACAAACATACTATATAAATGAGCCTCAACATTGGCTCTGCTTACAGAGTAAAGTTTGAGAATTTTTATTTTAGCCCTATAGGCAGGCGGCAGGCTATATATGATTATATACTATGTTTAGTGATACGATGCAATGGCAAGACACTTCCAACATTTGGTAAAATTTCAGCTAGGGCGGGGCTTCCTTCTTCATAAGCACCTCTTTACAGCTCTCTGGCAGGTCGGGGATTACTATTCCTCTATGTAGCAGCCAATAATGTAATAACTACCGTTAATGTAATAACTGCCAATAACGTAATCATTTTTCCGTTCTGAATGTAATAAAAGTCGATAATGTAATAACTGGGCAATAATGCAATACATTTTCTGAACCAATAATGTAATAACTTTTTGCACATAACGTAATAAGTTATTACATTATTGGCTGGTTATTACATTATTAGCTGGGTTTAAAAAAAAAAATCATGAAAATGTAATAACTGGAGCCGATAATGTAATAATATACTTATATCACTTTATTTAAGTTTTATTTATTGGCTATAAAGTGTCACACTTACCCTAACCCAAACAGCAGAATTCTGATTGTGATGTCATCAGTGCAGCTGAGACAGGCTCTGATTGGTAGAGCCATCTCTAGTGGCTGGGATGGCTGATCCTCCAAAAAAATTCCAAAGCACACTTCTTTGCTGAAAAAGTTAAAAAGCCTTTATTGTATGGGCTACGCCAACGCATTTCAACTATACAGTCTTCATCAGGGCATATAGAGCCAAGTAGAAGGGCTTGCTTACATAGAGCTACCTAGTGATAACAAAATTGGCACCAGGTGAGCCACAGCTCAATCAGCAGCAGAAAAGTGGGTGGATATTCACTGACACTCATCTGTTAAAAAGTATAAAGCAAATAGAGTTGTAGTTCACAAAAAACATCTCACAACCGTTATTCAAAATATCTGAAAAATCCTTAGGAAAAATTCCATCTAAACTGGAGAAAATTCTTTATAATACACTCTAAACTTTCAAAATTTGAATAGGCGCCTAACCAAAACACAATGTTTATTACAGATTTATTACTAGAAAAACTTGACACACAGTGCTGTGCTGCATCTCAAATTAATCTTCAACCCTGGTCCTTCAGAGCTTGTGTCGAAGACTTAGTTCTCACCAACCGATGAATGTACCACAAACAAATAAATCATAATCATCATAATTCCTAGTGTGTGTGTGTGTGGTGTGTGTGTGTGTGTGTATGTGTGTGTGTGTGTGTGTGTGTGTGTGGTCAGGTTTTTGAGCAGCTATTTGAAAGAGGCAACAGTAAGGATAAGTGTCATGGAAGTGTGACACTTTATAGCCAATAAATAAAACTTAAATAAAGTGATATAAGTATATTATTACATTATCGGCTCCAGTTATTAAATTTTCATGATTTTTTTTAGTTAACCCAGCTAATAATGTGATAACCAGCCAATAATGTAATAACTTATTACATTATGCACAAAAAGTTATTACGTTATTGGTTCAGAAAATGTATTACATTATTGGCCAGTTATTACATTATCGACTTTAATTACATTAAGAACGGAAAAAATATTACGTTATTGGCAGTTATTACATTAATGGGTCCACTGGCCACAGTGGCTAGTAGTCACAAAACCCATTGGCCACTTTCATTGTTTTACCAGCCAACTACTGTATATATTTTGAAACAACTGGAGCCTGCAAATTATCGTCACTTAACCTGCAAAAATTGCTGTTCAAGTGGACAAATTTATCAACAAATCCATCAATATTACTCGTATTCTGTCAACAAGAATGTGGACTGGTGAAGTTAAGAATGACAAAGGCTTGGTTTTCCATTCCTAGTAGTTTCCCAGCTTCCTCTGGAGAGTATCTGCATGTTGTGTTGTACACTCTGCTGTGCCTCGGCAGGGCCGTGTGCAGGAAACATGAGCTGACCCAGTTTGAGCTGGAGATGGCCTCCCAGGACCTCATCTCCAAGAAGCAGCAACGCGAGGAGCTGGCTACAGGGGTACAGTGTGATATGCATGGTGCATCATCTCATACACCGTACTTGACGTATTCCTTTACTGCACTTTTAAGAAAAGATGGCGGGGTGTTGTGTTTTCTCAGGGACTCAGGCTGAATATATAACTTTTATTTCACCCCTAAGGTCTTTGAGGAAGACTCTAGACCTGGTAAACATTCACCATCAGAAATAGCCTACAAGAGTTTAACTTTGTCATTTGACCTGAGTCAGAGAAAGGGGAAAAATAATCAATTTTAACAGCTGAAACAGTGACAGCTGGCCTGAAATTAGTAAAGATTGTCCCTTGAGAAAATGCCTTGGGCCTTATGTCCATTGAATGGCTCTTTGTTGAGCAGATGCCTGTGGGAAGCTCCTGTTTGAAGCCTGAGACTCTTGTTAAAAGTGAAAATATTTTAAACGTCGAGCACGTGGCACTCTGAGCGCTAAAAGCACTCTAAGCTGTCATTGCTGTCAGGAATGTGTTAGGATGCATCCTGTCCTTTGAAAATAACAAGTGAAAGAAACCAGTGCTCTGGAAAGGAGTTCTTGTGGTGGAGCCGCAGCCTAAATCCTTCTCCTTCTCGTCTGGTGTCGGCCCTCAGATTGTGCGGACGTTCTCCTTCAAAGGGATGACCAACAAGCTTTTTGGCCAGGAGGCTCCTGAGCAGAGGGAGGCCCGACTGAAGCTGCTGGAGGAGATGATAGCAGAGGGGGAGGAGACCGTCAAGGAGAAAACAGCCGAGTGCGAGTGAGTCCTAAACTCTGACAGATACTCTGAGCGCTTCACTTAGAAACAAACAACACAGATACACCACATGTTTTTGACTTAAAGTGGTATTCCGCAAGATTTTGTATGCTATCTGCCTGTGCTCATGCAAAGAAAATAGCAAATGTTGGCCTATACTTTACTATACGTTTTTCAGCCTGTCTGCTGTGTTTGTGGGTGTGTGTTGTTGCAGAGAGCATGTTGAAGGGGCGTGGGTGGACATGCAGCGCTTTAAGGAGCAGAAAGACAAAGATCTGCGGGAGGCCCTCATCAACTATGCCGTCATGCAAATCAGCATGTGCAAGAAGGTAAGTCACCAATCAGAGGGTTAAGCTGATTAAAAAAAGCTCAAAAATAGCTCTGTCAATTATATCAAAGTTCAATAAGTGGTGTTTTTTAACCCACTCCCACGCCAAAACACTACACATTGTGAAGTTTGTAATTTAATATTTTAAAAACTTAAAGGATCCAGTCTGTTAAAGCTTACCTAGGATCCACTATAAAGTACTATATCATGCTTTCATTTTGTGCTGTCAATTGTTTCATAAGAGAAAGTGTCACCGTTTTCAAATGATGAATATCTCATTTTGGAATGAAACTCTATTAATATAGTATTTTTTCTCTCTCTCTTCCTGCAGGGAATACAAATGTGGAGCAATGCCAAAGAATGTTTCCTCAAGATGTAAAGTTTGAGCCATTTTCAGGGGAGTTTCTTCTCTCTCTCTCTTCTCCCTCGGAGAAAGAACTGCCACTACTTGTGGTTTGCAGTAGTGAACAGTGCAACGTTGATCTTTTTTTTTTTTTATGAATTGTACCACCCTATGTGGAAATGACAAAGTTATTGTCAAATAGGATGTGAATAATTGTGCAGTTGCATTTGTAAAAGCTACCAAGCCAAAAAGCCCCAGTAGTCACGGTGGTACAAAACGTCTTTAAGGATTACACTTTAGGGGTCAAGCTGCACCACCCAGATGGGAAAATACAGTGACAGCAGCACAACGTGGTCCTGGGAGTGAAGAAGAGAACTGACTAGATTTACATGCAGCCTGGAGTTAGTGCCAATAACAGCCGGGTCCTCTCAGGCTGCATTTCATTTGCCCAAAATATGATGTTTAATCACTTAACCTACTTACTTAAAATTGAACTTCATGTTAAGCATTTAGCTGAAACTTAAAGACACTTGAACAGAGGACACACTGCCTGGTGTTGGGATCAAACCTGTGATTTTTTCTTAGTTATGGGATGGTCTTGCAGAACTTTTACTCTTTAGGCTGCATGTGAATGTAGTCATTTCTGACATCATGAGGGACAAATGGCAGCTGAGAGAAGCAGCACAAGACAGAACTGAACTACCAATACCTGGCAATAAGGAAGTTGCTAATTGACAGATATATTTTATATGGTGTACTTAAAGTCCCACTGAAACGGAAGTTAGAGCGTCTTTAGCTTCTGTACTGTGACGTATTTCCCAGTGAAACCGAATATTTGAGCGGTGTACAGTTACAAGAGGGATTTAAATCAAATCCTTCGCATTTGATTGGACCACTAAACAATGGGTGGGGCTTAGAGTTTAGCGCGATACAGAGCTACAGAGAGAAACGGAGCTACAGAGGACTGTTGGCTCCACACACACCTCCCTTACCTGTTGTTAGATCAGGAGGAGGACGAGGGAGAGATGAATGAATTAGACCTCAGCGACATTGTTTTGGAAATGAAAACAAAGTTTTTGCCCACTGATATCCAAACACACATCTCTTCCTATCTCTCTCCATATTGCTCTGTCAGCTACGACCCAGAAACGGTGAAGTGCGGTTTTATATGAGCGGTGTGGCTAGCTAGAGGTTGAAGAATGATTGATGGGTGGATGTCATGATATTATTGGTTGAAATTGGTTGGTTCATGCTTACGTAAGCACACGGCATATTTTGTTTTACAGGAAGAAAACATGATTGGATTTTGATATAAGAATACAAAGAAATAGATTTTTTGTATTTTTTTTTGGCATATGTTGTTAAATAGGTGCACAATATGACCGGGGATGTGATCTAAAAGGGTTAAAAATGCATTTTTCATTTCATCTCGACTGTAATAATTTCATGATGAGAGTGAAGGTTCATTACGTTCATTGCATTGATGCACAGTAATGCTCATTAATTCATTTTGCACACAATGCACATAATTATAATCTATGAGTCTAGGATGAATTAATGGCAAAATTAATAAATTGTTGATATAAAGATTGCTTAAATTTTAATCTGCATTGATAAGACTGAAAATATTTGTCCATTTGTGTTATGTCTACTTGTAATTATTTTAATAACAATTAATTCCTGTTTTGAAGGCTTTCCAGCAATAAGCTTTTTGAGTTTATTTATATAGACTTTTTTTGTCCATGTCCTTTCATAACTCATATTTTGATGCTCAGTTTAGATACAGCTCATATTTGTTCTGTTTATGATTTTAATAAAAATGTGTCACACCACTAACTGTATTTCCAGTGTTCGCTCTGAGTACACACACACACACACCATTAATTAAGAGCTTGCTGCCTTTTTTTTTTTTCCCATCACAATCAAATTCTGCAACTGGAAAGATTTAAAGACAGGAAAAACATTGTAAACTATATACATTCTTGTGAAAAAATGACAACCCTAAAACTAATTGTAACAATTTGTGCAAAAAATGGTTTCTGGATCTAATCAAAGGAATGAAGGTTTGTTTTTTCAGACACTAAAAAGCACCATGTAATAATTAAATGCAATTTATTTAAACTGCACAAAGTACAACACACACAAACACTGTGGTGTCTCTCTGTGCCACTGCCACCTAACCGCCAGCAGAGGGAGACAGAGAGCAGCGCAGAGCCGGCGTCAGTTGGGATGGAAGTTGATAATGATGCGTCCGCTGCCAGCTGACTGTAACCTGGAGGAAACACAGCTGACGCCAATCAGCCATCAGACTTTCTCTGGATATTCTCTGGATGGTGTTTTGTTTTCCTTGCCCTCTTTTCAGCAGGGAGGACGACCTCTTCATCCATTTTGCAGCCTTCTTGGTCTGAGCCGCTTGTTTTGGTCGTGCTGCGTCACCCTGGCCCTTTCCTTGGATGAAGAGGCGCTCTCTTCCTCCTCTCTCCCTCTCTTCCTGGAAGTCCTCTCACTTGCAGATGGAGCAAAGTGAGAGATCTTCTCAGGGTCTGGCTCAGTGTTTGGCTCAGTCTGTCCCATCACTGCCTTCTGGCTCAGCATGCGGTAGAAGGAGCTGCACTCTCCGTTCGCCTCCCAGCTGGCCATTAGGAGTTTCTGGAGGTCGCAGATGGTGAGGAAGCGATCATCACAAAGGCCGCACGGGTAGCAGTCCTCACAGAGTTTCTTGCTGATGGCCAGCACACTCCTGATGCGGATGTGCTCCTTGCCAGGCTGCTGGAGTTTCATCTGGAGACTCTCAGTGCTGACAGCTGATGAGGGCCCAGCTGGAGAAACACAGCAGAGGGTTAGAATAACTCCTTATTATATTCAGCTTAGGGTTACTTGACATCTGACAACATACAACATTACAACATTATCTGATGATATAGTTAGGTATCTCAGTCTATAACACAGTGCTCTCTAGCATCCAACCATGGAAGCTCCAATTGCACCACATCTGTCCTTTAAAAACACGTCAGTTCAAGGCCTGGAGCCAGAGGGTCCAACCAGAGAGCCAAAACAAAAAAGTGGACCTAACTTTGATCAGCTGTTGTAAATATCTTTTGATAATGATATCATCACATAAATATACAAATAACGAGAAACTTACATTACTAAATAGATCTCAAGATCTTTTACATGATTTCATTTAATTTTCACCCAAAATACCAGTTTGGTTCCGAGCCCTCAAACTGTACTTAGCTAGTAGCCTAACTGTTTCTTTTCAACAGAAGAGTGCACAGTAGGAGAGACACAGGAGAAGTGGGGAAACATCCAGAAACCAGAGGTGGGTGTCTTAGCAAGTTAATGTTTCTTAAAGCAAGAGGAACTTAGGCCAAGGCTGTGACCAGTACACCAGTTCCCTACCTTGAATAAAAGGCAGCAAATAGTTCTCCTCGTCTTTGGGAACATTAGCGCTTCCTCTTCCCGATCCAGAGGAAGGGCCAGAGGTTTCCACAGGACCAGTCCACAGTCTGGATGGCTCAGATGCACCAGGATAGTTAGGCTGTGAATATTTTGGCTCATCACTAACATCAAGCTCGATGTGGGGCTCCTGCTCTCCCCCCAAACCAAAGGATACTGCCTCCCACAGGCGCTGCTTGATCTTGTGACCCAGCTGCAGGCTGTATGGGCGAGGCCGGCCAGAGGAGTACTACAGCAGGGGATCAACGGCCGAGTGGTAAAGCTGCTGGTACTGCGCCGTGGATCAGCAGGGGCTCTTCTCTGGTCTGTGAGCCACCATTCAGGCACATCGCCCGGTCTGGGGAGAAGGACAGGCTGCCAGTCTGGCAGGACGGCAGCGTTACAGAAGAACCTATCCTCCAGGGTCTCCTTGAGAGCCCGCAGGTTCTCCTCCTGCTTGTCCTCCTCCTGCTTGTCCTCCCTCCTCCTTTCGCCTTAATAGATGGAGGGAGAGAAGGAAGGGACAGGTCAGCAGTGGCACAGTGAGTAGTAAGTAAGTGCTGTGATACGCTGGTTCTCAACCTTCTGACTGGCAACCCCTTAAAACAAAGTGATGCCTATACACAGAAAAATACAGGTGCAAACTGGAATGGAGTGATGCCATAGAAGAACCATTTGTGGTTCCACAAAGAACCTTTCAAGAACCTTTTAAAAAATCCCAAATAATAATTTGGTTGAAAAAAATAATTTGGTTAAAAAAAAGTTCTTAATTCTTAGTTATTGGATGGAGGGTGATGGCATTAATGTGGAAAATGACCAAATCCCTCCATAGTATATTGTGCAATTGCAAATGAATCTTTACAAGGGCAGATAAACAAAAATACAATGTAGGTGCAAGGAGGGCAGAAATGGTTCTTTAAAGAACCTTGGTCTGAAAGGTTCTTTGTGGAACCAGAAATGGTTCTTCTATGGCAGCACTCCGGAGAACCCTTTTCGGTTCCAGTTCGCACCTTTATTTTCTGTGTGTACAGAGTTTTGCTGGGAAGCTCCGGGACTGTCATATGGATGAATTTTCATTTTTGGGTGAACTATTCCTTTAACTGTTTGATTTCACATAAAGGACCAAATAAAAATTGAATCCATAAAGTATCTGAATCGAAACATAGGAAACAAAGGCTTTCAATCAGTTTCTTGTGGTTTTCAAAGCAAGAGAAAACACTTAAAACACTTGGAGGCAAACTATTTGTATATGTAAATTTCAAGATTTGTGTTCAAACATAAAACACTGAGACTGAAGGTTTGACTCCCTTGGTGGTTGGCTTTCCAATTTGGCAGTTCCACACTTTTCCATGTAAGCAGCAGCCAAGTGCTTAAATCAAATTAATCAAATTAAAATTTTACCTCTGAAAAACAGCATATTACATCATATTTACACATTATATGCACATTTAAGCATCAGTCTCATCAAAGGGAGTTTGGAAGCACGAGCACATAGTCCATGGCAAGCCCACAGTTTTTGGATTTGGGATTTGAACACATCAGAAACTGCTCCACTGGAGAATGTGTGCTGCCTCTCGCATACAAAGTGAGCGCTGTGCCATTTGAGTGAAATCCCCTGACGAGCAGTGCAGTCGCAATTCAGACAACAGTAGCTGCAGCAAGAGGAGACCTTCATCTGTGCTTGGTCACACACTCTCAGTTTCAATCTGGATTTTTATTATGCTTGGAAATTGAGACAAGACAGGCTGGCTGGTTGGCTCAGATGCTCAGATCATGGTGCTCATAACGCCAAGGTTGTGGGTTCGACCCCCGTTCTGGCCAGCTGAAACTGGATCTGTGCCTGTATTTATTAAGGAAAACATTCTTAACAAAAACCTTTTTCTAGTGGCAAAAAAATAAAAAGTTATGTTCCTCCACCAGTGAAACCACGTGGCCTAATGGATAAGGCGTCTGACTTCGGATCAGAAGACTGAGGGTTCGAGTCCCTTCGTGGTTGGCTTTCTAATTTAGCAGTTCCAGATGTTTCCATAAAAGCAGCAAGTATTACAACCATGATTGGGGTTTACTGGAAACTGAAATTCATCGTGAAACTAGGATACTGTCGTCGGCCGACAGCAAGGGTATATCCCCGAAATTCCCCAATCCTCGAAGGCCCCATTAAATCAAATGTAATAAAAAGCCATTCAATAATCACTGAGTAATAAACAATAATGAGACTCCAGGGTTAATCTTCCCAATTATATTGTTATGTCCCAACTATTTTTATTTCGCCAAATAATAACATTTTTCTTTCTGGGCTAATTTTCATAATAATAAAGCTTGCATGCCGTAACTATTTTTATATCACAAATTAATAAAGTTAACCAGTTGATTATATTATTATTACTCCTAAACACTCCAAAATGGATATAATCCTCTAGGGATTGTCTCCCCAATAATAAAGGGTATGTACCTTAACTCGTTTTTTAACACTGAATAATAAATTAACTATTTTATTAATAATTATCATCAAAAGTTCAAACTTCATACAAATCTCCCCAATGGCCTGAACAATTCTCTTGACACATTTCAGTTAAGCAATATTACACGAGAGACACTTCAGTGATTCGGTCAGGACCGAGGCGCTTCGTGCCAATAATGACGGTAAAGCACACCCTCTCGTGTAATATTGCGATTATACAACAGTTACCAACAAAATAAAAGATATAATCAAAATGTATTCATATTCTGGGGCAATTCGCTCTCAAAATAAAAAACGTTTTGCTAGTGTTATCTCCGTTTCCCTGGAAATACATGGGGTCTGACTAATAACTGGAAAACAATCAGTCACGTCAGTAGACTCCTATGTAATGGAACCTAGTTTACTACTCCAGCAAGTAGGCGGAGCCTTAGTAACGACCTAGCAACAGAGACGATTTCTAGTCCCTGTTGAGTCAGCCAGCCAACTTGAGCTAATGCTTTCTAGAGATCGCAGGATTTCCCAAACTGAATAAATACCATACATTTAAACACAAAACTGCCTTGCTAGCTCAGTCTTGTTGTAACTAAGATATCTGCTGAAAAAAATAATTTTTCCATGGACAGATTTAGCTACTATGTCCGCGAACTTCACATGTATTTTTAAGCTAGTAGCGCCGGGTCACCGACTCACCGGCACAGCTGATGGAGGATGCAGAGCGTCTGGTAACATCAAGGCTGAACAGAGTTAGCGTTATATTTAAATATATTGTATGATAATATGGCGGAGTAATATTTAGTGATGAGCACGGCTAGGTGTGCTGTCATGCTGATTTGATCACGTTCTAAATGTCTAGTTGACCAATCAGATTGCTTGGTCGGAACTACCTGTTGTATAATTAATTAATCAGTGACGCTTACGGACCGCATCACTGTCGTGCCAATAATGACGGTAAAGCACACCCTCTCGTGTAATATTGCTTAGGTCAAAGTGTGTGGGAAGCAAACAAGAGCATAAAGGGGAAAGCCAAAAAGACATTTTCCTTTCATGTTCAGAAATGTCAACAAAGAAAAGAATTGTCTTTGAGTGACACTCAAACCTGTCACTCAAAGACATTTAGGGGTGCAAAAATTATTTTTGCACACCTATTTTTTTCCTCAGTATATACCTTTTTGGACAAAAAACAAAAAGGTATATACTGAGAAAGAAATATGATCCCACACAAAGAAAGAATAAGAGTCCTATTGCAAAATCTTAACGAGATAAACATACATTAGAGTTGGTCTAAAGGAAAAAGTATTATGAAATTTTACAAAGAAGCAAAAATACATTAGAGCAAGCATGGGATATAATATTGTAAGTCATTTAATATTTGTATGTTTATTGAACCTTTTGCATGTGGTAGTAGTCTAATCTCTTTAGCACTGTACTGTGACGGCTACTGGTAATCTAACCCTCATGCCTTTTCTTTAATATAAATTATTGTTAGCTCATGACCTCAGGTGCACCTGTTGGGCCATGTGACCTAGATTGAAGATGGCCTACAGGTGTGTCCTTTGGCACAACCTCTCCTCATTGGTCTGCTCCTCCTGTTCTATTTATTCTGTGATGTTTTGTGGTTGTTTCCTGTTTGCCTGATGAAGGTCTTACTGACTGAAACGTGATAGGCCGGATCACTGCATCTGTGAGCAACAACCACATTCTTGGTCAGCTTATAATTGTTCCAGATGACACTTTTGGACCCGTTGGACCTGTTGACTTATCATTTTGATTCATTGCTCGCCAAGAGCATTGCATGCACTGAAATGTGCGGGGGAGCATGCTAGATGAGTGTCAGTACAAATCACGTGATACAGTACAATTGTGCCTCTGCCTATTCACTCCAGTGCTATTTTCATGGTTTTAGTAGAAAATCATGCGTCATGCGGAATCATGCGTCTGGCTGTTTCACATTGATATAAACCCACTGAGCAAAAGATGTGATTTCAGCGTCGCATCTATGCTTTAGCTCTCATATAGCCCAGGATCATTACGGCTATGTATAGACCTATTTTAGACCAAGCAGTAAACACATTATTACAATGAATAAACATCTGTAAATACCAAAAATATGCACCAGAGAAGTCCTGTAGACTAGCCTACAAGCTAATTATCTGAGCACAAGAAGTAATTTCCACATTGCGTCTATGCGTAGCTCTCATATAGCCTAGGATAATTTTGTCTATGTATAGACATCTAATAAACTTTCACTTTTCAACCCCATTTAAACTTAATTTAGCCTAGATGGCTATGGGCCATTTAGATGTGTTTTAAACGTCTAATCAACATAAAATTGCTCAGTGGGAACCCTTCGACCAGTAAACACGTTAACATGCAAATTTAATGCGTTTAAGGCAATAATCAAGAGGCTAGTTGCATGTGCACAATAAAAACAAATGCAATGCTTCAGGCGGTACTTTTGGGAAACCCGTTGGACAGGAAGAGACGATTCATGCAGTTGTTGCGCCACCGGCAATTCAGTGTTTTTGGATGAGGATACGGAGTGAGGATTGGTGGAACGGGTGGTCCTGAGGGAGCGCAGTGATAGACACAGTAGACTTATAGCCATCCACTTTGCCATGCACAAAATCACAGATGTCTGTGTACCTGTTTTGCAAGAGCCTGGAACTACTTGTGCAAGATTTTATCAAGGTACCCACATAATTATATTATAAAGTACGTAAGATGGAATGCAGTCCAGTCGCCTTCAGATGGCTATAGGGGTTTCATCAACCGATGGGAGGGCCCTTAAGTAACAGATATTGGTAAGAATCACCCCTTAATCTAGCCCTGATACAGGACCCTTTGGTCAGAATGGTTATTCTCTCTCCCAAAGGCTCCTGTGCTGCTCCATTAAGAATTCTCCCTACAAAAGTCAGAGAGGTCTTTGATTATCCAATAATCAAAGACCACTTGTGTCCAGAGGGTTGCTGGTTTGAATCCTGGACTGGCTGGGAAAATCTGGGCGAGGAATGAGACAACCTCTCTCCTCTCTCAACATGGTCCCTCCCTCATTTGATCCGGTGCAGCTACAGTATAAAAATAATACAGGGCGTTTTCTGAAGAAGAGCCTGTGTGCCAACTCAAACACACCTGCATACATAGTCTGCAGGTTGAAGAAGTAATAGTCAATAGTCAAGTCATTTTGTTATGATCCACAATGGCTCTCAATATACCAGGTATGATGATGATGGTGGTCTTCTACTTGCTGGTCCTGGGAATTGGCATCTGGGCATCTGTAAAATCAAAGCGGATGGAGAGAGACACCCAGGGGGGCCGGATAGAAGTTGCCTTTTTAGCCAACCGGAGGGTCAACTTGGTCACGGGAGTCTTCACAATGACGGGTGAGACTCTATTTATCTCTTCTGGTCACATTTGTATTGCATTGAATGAATGTATTGCATTTCCCCAATTTCCTCCAGGGGATCAATAAAGTGCAATACTATCTTGTCTATTATTTCACCTACTGCCTAATCTCATCTGCTCTATTGTGCTGTGCAATGGTGTTGATGAAACACTTAGTATAGTATCATTCTGGTAAACCGGTTTTGGTGAAGTGGTCCATCAAATAAAAAGTTACATTTTCTGGAAAATCAGAGGGAGGCATCACAACAGTTTTCACAACTATTCAGCACAGCACATTGTAGGTTTGAGTCTTTATAAATTCATAAATTGACCTCATGCCCTCCTTGGGTGATTATGCATGGATTTTTTTTTCTTTTCCTGCTTCAGCCACTTGGGTTGGAGGTGCCTTTATCATCGGTGTTGCACAGTCGGTGTACAGCCCCACTGAGGGACTACTGTGGGCTCTTGCTCCCCTGCAAATGTCCTTTTCATTAATTATCGGTAAGATCCTCTTGAATAATGTCAGTCTGAGTGAAAAATTGCCACTTGCTCCGTTGCCTCCTGAACTTTATCAGTCATTATTTCTTAACTGTTACTTTACTGTAACATTATGCATTAGGTGGGTTTCAAGTTTAGATGGGACACGACAGATGAGACAGTTGAGTCCTAAATTTATATTCTCTTATATTGAAGTGTACCAGTACGCTTATGTAAATTAATTTGCTAATAAATTCAGATGAAAAACGTTGCTTGTGTTTATCTCTGTTGATAAAAGAGAGCTGTTCTTTAATATGTCAGTGAGAAAAGGTTTGCTCTCTCTTTCGATCCTTTAAAGGTGGACTGTTCTTCGCCAAGCCAATGAGAGACAAAAATTACATCACTATGATGGATCCATTTCAGAGAAAGTATGGAAAAGTACTGACTGGGTTTCTTGCCATTGTTCCAGTAATAAGTGAAGTTATCTGGATTCCTGCCACACTGATTTCCTTGGGTAAAAGCATGAACACACAAAAATGCATAGTCTCTGTCTTTGTTATTCTCATTTTCCTCACACATTTAAGTGTGTTTGTGTGTGTGTGTGTGTGTGTGTGTGTGTGTGTTTGTGTGTGTGTGGGCATGCATGCTTGCTACAGGGGCGACCATGAGTGTCATTTTGGATTTGCCCTTCAGTGTATGCATCTGGATCTCTGCTGCGGTGGCTATCATCTACACTGTTCTTGGAGGTCTCTATTCAGTCGCCTACACTGATGTCATCCAGCTTTCTCTGGTGTTTTGTGGCTTGGTGGGTATTACAGAATGAAACACAAAGACGGTCAGCTTTACCAGTGAACCGTGTCTCTTGGAAATGTACCAACATGAGCACGTTTCACGCACATTACTTTCATAATGTATTTTGGATGCAAGGATGATTTATTCCAGCATTCTTTATCTGAATTTCGTTGTCCTCCTCTGTCCATAGTGGCTGTGTGCTCCCTTTGTTCTGGCGAGTGACATCTACACTGATATCACCAAAACGGCATTCAACCAAACATATCAGGCCCCCTGGGTTGGCCAGCTTGAGCCTGATAAAGCCTGGAGGTGGATTGATAAATTCCTAGTGATGGTAAGGTGAAGTAAATTGGTTTAAAATGTGGCATGTTTGAGCCTGCTGGACCATCATCATTATCATCAACTTTCGGATGTCCAGTGGATCATTACCAGCAACCAACAAAGTCATAGGAATATTTCCAGGGTGCTATTGTGCCGACCCTTGCACTTGTACCATTGGTTACTTGTAAGTGAAGCTCATTCTTCTGTTGCACTGTTGCGCTTTACTCCTTGCACTTGACTGTAAAATTGTGAACTGTAGATACCATTTTGCTGGGCCCCTGGGACCGGCCTAGAAGAGTGAAAGTAGCTAACTGACTGACTGACTGACTACCCATTGTTGAAAGTCGTGCGAGAAGTGGCGTCAACACCTACATAGTTATGGTGGTATACATGATATTGCGTTGTTTGCACTGTTAAGGCCCATTCACACCTAGAGCGACAACTATGAAGGTAACTCTAACTATAACATATTGCTCAAGCATTGACACTACAATGATATCGTTGGCGCCGAACATTCAGAGAAAATATGGAGCATGATTACTTTATCGACATGCTTTTATTATACTCGCTCTCGAACATAAATAACAACATGCGAAGGCTTTGGGTTCATGAATTGCAGCAAAAGAGAGAGGATCTGGCACAATCACTAAGGGGCGTGTCCACCAAGCGACCTCTTGAGTGCTTTAAGCGCTGGTGCTGAGCGCTTTGGCAGCATCAGGTGAGTGCTGAGAAGACGTCTCTGGTGGTGTTGCTATGATAAACGGCTCTTGGTCCCACTGCTGCTTCATCCTCATTGGTTGGTAGAACCAATGAGCGGTGCGCTTCAGACAAATTTGAAATGATTTCAACTTGAGAACAGGTCCAGTGCTCACAGCGCTCAGCGCTAAAAAGAGGTGAGGTACCTGTTTCTTTTACGCCGCTTTCATGACATTATTGTGCTTTGTTTATATGAGAGCGAGTGGTAGTCACCAAGTGAAGCTGTTCATGTCTTTACCAGTAGGTGACTCTGAACACCACATCTACTAGATAGATGTGGTGAGAGGCTAGTGTCCATGTTGAGAGAAACACCTGTAACTTCACCGTGGCTAAACGGGTTCTCAATACACATTACCTATAGTCCAGAACACGTATTACACTAGGGTGCGAAAGCCAAGAGGAGGCGAGATATCAGGAGCCTGGCTTGCACTAGGTCAACCTAGTCTTGTTACTCTTTGTTCTCCAAAATAAACACACAGTTTCCCTTCACCAGTTGATAAAGTTCATCTTATTGAAATTTGCTCTGGATAAGAGCATCAGCTAAATGCCTAAAATGTAACATGTAATATGTACAAAGGAGGTGGCTTGGTTTGTTTCACTTTTCAGAGTGTGGGGAATATGGCAATTCAAGATTTTCATCAACGGACGCTCTCCTCCAGCTCCACGTCCACAGCCAGAATCATCTGTTTTGCAGCAGCAGGCATCATCATCATTCTTGGAATTCCTCCTGTGTTGATCGGAGCCGTTGCAGCCTCAACAGGTAAACCAGACAGGTCGGGCAGCAGGGTGGTGTAGTGAGTAGGGGACCGTCCTACAACCAGAGGCTCCACCAAGCATCTGGCCTGCTGAAGTGTCCTTGAGTAAGACACTGGGTGCATCCCAAGTCTCTTAAATTGCATCCACGTTTCCCTCACTTGCGTCTTTTCCTCGCGTCTTAGTCCCTCCCACCGAAGATGCATGGAGAGATGCAAGGAAACCATGCGAGGAGAGAGGAAACAAGGAAATATGTTTTTAGAGAAATGAGACGTCCTTTCCTCTGAAGCGTCATGTGAAGCGACGTCCGTTTCTGCATGACAAAACGGGTTGTGGATGAAATAAACGTAATTTAGGTTCCCCATGTTCTTGCATTAACGTTATATATCAAAAAGCATAAAATAACGGGCATTTACACTTGTACTGTTTCTCTGCCATCTCGTTCAAATTTGCCAGATGTAGGGGCGGAGAATTGACATCATGGCGTTCAGCTGAAAGTCTTCCGGGAAGGCTGCTCTCGTGTCTCCTCGCTCATAGCTCCTCAGAGATCCCTCCTCGCTCCTCGCTCCTCGCTCCTCTGAGCAGAACTAAGAGCTTTGGGACGACCTTCAAAATGACGGACCAGAACGACTTTCAGTTCAAGCGAGGATCGAGGAGCGAGGAAATATCAAATAAGAGACTTGGGATGCACCCACTGAATCCTGACCAGCCCTCTCTTCATCAGTGCAGCACTCTAGCCAGCAAAAAAATCTGTCTCCATTCAACACAACGGCCAAAGGCGCACGCAAAACCTTTCTTGCGTGATAATGTGAACACGCCTTAATGCACAGAAACACTTTTCACTTGTTTATTCTTTCAGTGTTTTTCTCACTTTGCTTCTACACTGTATATCTGCAAAACTAAACTAAACTAGGCTAAACTACCTGACTATCTCCGACACCTGCATGTTTCCAGTCAGTTTCCTCTTATGTTTCAGACTGGAACTTGACCTCATATGGTTTTCCTTCTCCATATGAGCGAGGGGAGGCGGCTATGGTATTACCCATCACCCTTCAGCATCTTACCCCGACTTACATTTTCGCTTTTGGCATCGGAGCTATTGCCGGCGCCGTGATGTCATCCGCTGACTCTTTCCTCTTGTCTGCCACCTCAATCTTCACCACCAACATCTACCGGACCATCAGGAGTCAGGTGCAAGGAACAGGAGGGCAAAAGTGGCAGATTGTAGTTTTAGTTTTACAAAACAGAGCTGTTCTGGAGGAAGAGATTATCTCATTGGTTGAGTTAAGTCTCAACCAAAGAACCACAGTTTTCAAGACAGCAAGTTTAGCTAACTGTCAAACTTGAATGACAAAGAATGAGTTATATATATATATATATATATATATATATATATATATATAAAAAGAAGATAAAACATAGTTTATTTCTGTCTTTCCTTCTTTCTGTCATTCATTCATGACCATGGTATTCGTGATCTTGGAAGTTCTAAGCTAACTAGCTAACTAGCTTGATAGCGCTAGGCTAGTAGCTATGCTTGATTTGGTCTTGGAAGCTCAGCTAGTTTAACTAGCTAACATACAACATGATCTCACACAAATATGTGAAATTAACACAACCTCTAAAACGGCGATTTACGTGCTGTGGACACGTAGTATGGGAAAATAACGTTTCTCCACCACAAACTGAATTACATTCCCCTGCAACGAATTTAAATACGTTCCTCCACCACGAATTTAAATACATTCCTCCGCCACGAATTGAACTACATCCCAAAGGTTGGTTAACGGTTAAGTTTAGGCAAGTAAAACAACTTTGGTTAAAGGAATAGTTCGCCCAAAAATGAAAATTCAGTCATTATCTACTCACCCCATGCCAGTAGAAAATCGGGTAAAGTTTGTTCCATAAAACAGTCCCGGAGATCCCTGGGAGAAGGACAAATCCAAAACAGTTGCCGTAGACCTGTCTTAAGACCATGCTTCAGACTTAAAAAAATAACAGAAAATAACCACAAAATGGTGCAGCTCTCCCACGATAATCCAAGTCTCTTGAAGCCAGATCCCAAATTGTCAAAAGTCAATTTACTCCATTATTTAGTTGAAATCGCCTCTCTAGCTGTTATTTCAAAATACGTCACGTTTGCCCAGACTGGATAGGTAAGACTAGCTTGAATTAGCAGAAACACTTCCGATTTGGCCATTTAGCTTTCAAAATAAAAGCGCGAGATTTGAAAATAGCTAGAAATACTGTTTTAAACCAATTACTTTGTATTTAATCATCAAATTCAATAAGTCAGCACCCATATTAATGTTTGATGTCCACTTTAGTCTCCATTCTGTATGCATTCTGCACAGTGTAATACATGCAGCGTTTATAGTTAAAAATGGCACATTTATGGCATTTTTCATTATTATGACATCAAACATTAATACGGGTGCGGGTTTATTGAATTTGACGATTAAATACAAAGTAATTGGTTTAAAACAGTATTTCTACCTATTTTAAAATATCGTGCTTTTATTTTGAAGGCTAAACGAGCTAGTCTTACCTATTGAGGCCATTTTGAAATAACAGCTAGAGTGGCGATTTCAGCTAAATAATGGTTTAAATGTCAGTCTTTTCAAGACACTTTGGGATCTGCTGGCTTCAAGAGACTTGGATTATCCTGGGAGAGCTGTGTGAAGCCATTTTGTGGTTATTTTCTGTTGCATTGTACTTCTTCCAGGGATCTTCGGGACTGTACAAACTTTACCTGATTTTCTACTGGCATGGGGGTGAGCAGATGACTGAATTTTCATTTTTGGATGAACTATTCCTTTAAGGGCTTCCATCGCCCAGTAGTTTTGATTTGTGTGTTTACAAATGTGTTGCGGTTTCTGTCACCCTAGTGATCGGAAAATCGCTTAGTGTAGCTTTAAGGGTTTGTTTCCCCACTGGGGCCTCACATGCTAAAAAAAACTCATGGTACTGTTAAGCACTTTGGATAAAACTGTCCAACAAATAGGGAGAGCAGTAATTATTAGCTACCATTAACCCACTCAGTGACAAAATGATTTACCCTTGTCTTCCATACAGCTAATTCTTGCCATGTTTGTTTGTAGGGTAATGTTAGAGATTTAACTTCCACTCAAGAACTGTTCTCTTCTCTTAAGGCATCGGATAAAGAGTTGCAGTGGGTGATTCGTGTCTCCATAGTGGTTGCAGGGCTTGTGGGTACATCCCTCGCCTCCCTGGACAACAGCATCATGGTGTTCTGGATCCTGGGCTCGGACTTGAGTTACACCATCATGCTCCCCCAGCTGATTTGTGTCCTCTTCTGCGAGGTTTCCAATGGCTATGGGGCTATCACAGGCTATGTTGTTGCCCTGGTGATGAGAACTTTGTGTGGAGAGCCGGTGTTGGGACTCCCTGTCGTTCTCCATTTCCCGGGTTGCACTTTGGAGGACGGCGTTTACGTTCAGTACTCTCCTGTCAAGACCATCTGCATGCTCTCTGGTCTGGTCTCCATTCTGTTGGTTTCCTACATGGCGTCACTCCTGTTTAACAAAGGGATTCTTGCAGAGAAGTGGGATGTGTTCAAGGTGAAATCCCAGGGAGTGCCAACGCCGCCGGATGATGCCAAAGAGGATATGGGTGACGATAACACTGAGAATCCAAATGAAAATGATACGTCTGTCTTAGAGCCAATGCTGGATACAAGATGCTAATTTTGTTTCTTTTGACTTTGTTTTTTTTGTTTCTGTAATGTGATTGTTGGTGTGTGGTGGTAGGCCTGTCAGAAATGATTATTGTAAATGATTACTGATGATGCAAATGCTTTATGCAAAATGATTGTGACACTGGCTGGCTTGGGGCGCCTTGACAAATTCTTATGGCTTATCACACAAGTGTCACATACATCCTTATCAGTGTAGCCTAGGGTGAATTTAAATTAGTTCTATATAAAAAAAAAAAAAAAAAAGAATAAGAGTTCAGTTCTAAGTTGGATTGAAATGCAATTAGTTCTGCATGTGTATTACAGCCTCACTAATATCCAAAACGATAGTTATTTGATATCTATTGGTCATTACGTAAATCCCTGATCTTCCAATCAGAATTCAAGAGAGGTGGGACTTGGAAGAGCTAACTGCAAAACTACATAGCATGCAGACAAGAACCTGTTGAAACAGTAGAGAGTAAAGGGCTATCCATCCTGAAACAACACCATAATATTCTAACTGTGGTTTACAACATGTTAGACCTACCTGTGGGGAATTATGTGTGAACGCTGTTTACGTAATTTACAGTAATAACACTCTTCTAGCAACACTGTAAACTTATGGCCAGATAGCCTATTTTTTCTGTTCTTTTTTTTCTAGCACAAATCTTTTTGTTTTCTTCTACTGCGCTTTTGTTGTTTGAGGAGTGTTACTGTAGGACATTTTGAGAAAAAAAACAAAAAACGTTTTCCCCTTATTTGTATTGATAGTGTGTTATGTTCGGAATACACATCCATACTTTACACATTTGGATACCTGTGTGTATGTGTGTTTACTACATGTATGACAAAACTTTATTGCAAACTGCTACGCCCTGCACAGAAAAAGCAAAAGCCACAAGTGTTTTTCTTTTATACTATCAGTGCGTAGTTGGTGCTTTGTGTGCTTATTCAAATGATGGTTTGTGTGTACTGTATTGACGCAAAAACAGTTTTTTAAAAGAGTTTGAAGAGTTTTGCAAGAATTGTTTGCTTTTGCAAGAGATGTATAATGTTTTGCTGGTTTGGTGTAAGGTTTTCTGGCTAGTGTGTAGAGTTTTGCAAAAATAGCCTATAGTTTCAAAGATAGTGCCTAAGCAATCAGAAAAAACTGTAAAAACCTTGAGTTTTTGATCGTTCAGGAACTTTGACTACGAGCGGGCAAGGTTAAAGACTGAATCTTGCCAATCTGACAAGCTTTCTGGATTCCTTGAACCCTTTTCTGTTACACAAGTAAATCATATTGTGTGAAAGTATTTGAAATAAAGTATAACATGTCACCTTTGTGTGGCTTGTACTAGTTGTTTTCATATGGATATCTTAGAAATGGCTGCCATTCTTCTTCTACGCCTCTTCCCTGTGTGGCGAGCTGGAAAACGTGCTCTTTGCTGCCCCCCTTTGCATCTTCTGTTTTGTTTTGTTTGTACATGCTTCGGAAGTTTTCCCTGTGTTTCGCCTGCGGTCGGCCTCACCTGTCATTTTCCTGCATCGCAAGTTTAATTATTTTTATACCCCTAAATGACCATAGCTGTAGTTGTATGTTGGAGTATGGAGCTGGGTTTAGCCTATAGCCACGTGAATCATGTAAGTCATTATTTCCGCATTGAGGATACACCTGAGTATCCTCTGACCACGCCTCATTGGAGGACGGGGGGGAGGGTCCTTTGTGTGTCTTTTAACCAATTGGAACATCCTCATTTTTGGATGCAGGGTCAGCGTGGAGACGAGGCCACAAGGACGGAGTGGAGGATGCATTTTGGCCAAATGGAAGGCACCTTATACAGTATATACACTAATATACTGTATACCATAGGCATATCCAGGAAAACATTCTTGGCAAAAAAAGAAAGTTATCCTGCTAGACCAGTGAAGCCACGTGGCCTAATGGATAAGGCGTCTGACTTCGGATCAGAAGACTGAGGGTTCGACTCCCTTCGTGGTTATCTTTCTGATTTAGTATTTCCAGAGGTTTCCATGAAAGCAGCAGGTAGCCTATTGCAATCATGATTGGCATTTACTGGAGACTGAAATTCGTCATGAAACTAGGAGTCAAAGTGCATGTGAAGCACACAAATGCTTAGAGGGGAAAGCTAACTGTTTTAACAATTCACTCCTTTCAAGTTCAGAAATGTTAATAAAGAAAAAAGAATGTTTGCCCATCCAAAAGTCCTCTGTATAGCTCAGTGAAATAAACAGGTGGCTATGGTGCACCAGGATCCTGGTTCAAGCCTCAAGTCTTTTCATGTTCTCATCATGTAACAACAACAATTATAAGCTGATGAATGTGAGGTACAAGCAATGTGGTTGTAGCCAGTAGTCGATTTGAGGGGGGATGCGAGGGGATGCCATCCCCCTTGAAATAACAATTGTCAAAAACCATCCCCTTTGTAAAACTGCCACCCACCCCCCTTCATCCCTCTTTATGGCACTAAGATACCATTCAATCAAGAAATTATTATTGATTATTGATATTTAATCATTTTAGAGAATATAGCGCATCTGGAGTTTTCAGCAAATCCGAGAGAATACCCGGTGGGCCGGGAACTCTTTTTTTGACTATCCCTGAATCTTTTCATAGTGGAAAAAAGAAGAACTGTGAAGAACTGTGTTCCGACAGTGAATTTGACGATGGAACGCGCGTTCCGGTTCTAACAGAGCACTTAAACAACTGGTTCATTCTGTTTTAACACCAAAATTTGCCAGCTAGGTGGTGTTTGGACCTTCGGGCCAATCACAGTGCTTAAAAACGGAAAACTCCACCCAACCGGGAAGTCGGGCCATATTAAACAAATGCACAATCAAATGACAAGCACAGACAGTTTAATCTGAGCCGCAGAGCTGACACGTTGTGTTAAAATGTAGAGAAAGAAGAATCTATGTAGCTATCTATTTTATCTTATCTAAACTTTAAATTTATAGTTATCAAACCTCCACAAACAGCTGGTCCCCCACCTTCCGCGCTATCTTCCTCACTATCAAATTGTTTGTTCCCATAAGACCGCACCATCCCCCCTGAAATTTGTGTACAAATCGACTACTGGTTGTAGCTCAGAGATGCAGTAATACAGCCAATCATTAGTTTGAGCATTTATAAATAAGATGATGAATGAGACGGAAGAAGTCTTTGGCTGTAGCTCAGAGAGATGCTTGTCATGCAGAAGGTTGCTGGTTCTGACCCTATCACTCATGATATTGCTGTCAGTAGTGTGAACACTTGTAGAAATAAGATGTTGAAGGTGAGCTCACGTGAGCTCAGAAGTAGCTCAGCAGAAGAAACAGCTGGTTTATCCTTCACTACCTGACAGTCTGAGTGTTGGTTCAATCCCTGGTTGGGGAGAAGTGTTCTTGTTAAAATGCAATGTCTTTAACCTGACTGGTAAACACACTGTCTTACAGAGCAATTCCTTCCTGTTTTGAAGGCTTTCCAGCAATAAGCTTTTTGAGTTTATTCCTTTCATAACTCATATTGTAATGCTCAATTTAGATGCAGCTCATATTTGTTCGGTTTATGATTTTAATAAAAATGTATGTTTTTATTATTTTATTATATCCTGTGTTCACTCTGAGTACACACACACACACAGTCTTACTTATGTCACTTTTGGGGTATTTACATAGACTTACATTCATTTCCTGGAGACTTACCCTAACCATAACCATAACCACTACTTGCCTAAACCCCTTACCCTAACCTTAACCTAACCCTAACCTTAACCACTGACCCAAAAATCAGCTTTTTACTAATTGGGGACACGGCTTTTGTCCCCAATTGCAAAAGCCGTCCCCAATCAACTGGTCTTAAGTCTGGTGTGTGTCCCTGAAAGTGACTTAAGTCATACCCACCCACACACACACACACACACACACACACACTGCTTGCTGCTTTTTTTTTTTTTTTAGATCATGACCATCTTCTGGAAATGGAAAGATTCGAAGACAGGAAGAACATTGTAAACAATATCCATTTATTTTATGATATTCCAGAAATAGTTCGATATAGCTTTATTCTGACATTGCACAAAGAAGACACAACATAATTATGACACAGACACATATATTTAAAGGGAACCCAGATTCAGTAAATTCGGTGGCTGTATGACTTCAAAATTCTTCTGAGGTTGTGCTGTCAGGGCTCAGGTGCTGCTTTATAAGAGAGTTCATGCCCAGTGGTGGGACAAAACTTCCTTACAAACTGTAGTAGAGGGATATGGCATTGATGTAGTATGTGGTATTTATACATTTAACATGTTTACTTTCAATCAGTCATGCACTTCTGCTTGCATTAATGGACAAAGTTTTGCATCTTGAAGATTGAAATTGTAAGAATTTGGTGAAACTTAAAATTAAGGTTCAGTTCACCTTGCCAGATTTTCCCCCTAATATTTAATCATACTACTCAGGGTTATGCTTGACATTCCGTAGGATGAGACCGGTTCAAAATGTTGAATGAAATGCTGCTTTCTCCTCCACCTTTGTGCACATCTGCTGCCGTCTAGCAGCTGAATCATAGCTGAAGGAGACAGACAATCAGCTTACTTCTTCTTTCTTAACAGTGATCATTTTCATGGCATATGGCTACCAAAGTTAGGCGTCTTGTATTGTCTGAAAATTTGGTAAGTATAAAAGCCAAGGTCCGCTGAATTCACATTGTCATTTTTAGGATCTTAAAGCTAGAAACAAGCAAGTCTCTAATTTGTGATTTCATCGAGACCAAGAACATTAGACTCTAACGTTGGTAATAAAACACGATGCAAGTTTGCACAATTTTAGTGTTTGTATATACTGTATATAAAAGCTTTATCATTTGCACTCTATTCCCATTGGGGCCACCCAGGTTAAAAATGTACCAGCACCCATGGCACTCAGTTACAGTTAAAAGTGCAGCATGTTATCTCTCTATCATATACTGTATACAGCGGTGTGTGTGTGTGTAAGTTTCCCCAGTTTGTGACAAGAACTTTGAGGTAAACGCAACATATTCTTCAGTTACAGTAAAGTCATCCTGTGCCAACTGTGTATCCATATGGTGATCACACACTGTGACACTGTTAAATACTCCAAAGAAATCTGAATACATGTTCAATACAGAGATGACACACTGTAGAGAGAGGCAGCGAGACACTCACAGTGCATTGGTGTGCATGATGGCACATAGCAATCCTGCATATTGGGATCAACATCATAATTATTATTATCATCAATATAATCATCATCATCATCATCATCATATCATATCGTTGTCATCAATACGCTGCTTTAAATATAAATATAAGCCCAGCTATTCATCACTTTTCAGGAATAGGGGAGAACAGGGTAAAATGAGCACTTTTTTCATTTTGTGCTACTATGGCTAAATACATTTGTATTTATTACAAAGAAAAAAAAAACTATATATACTTAAGGTTGTTAGGCATCCATGGATATTAAAACATTTTCTGTAGCAAGTACAGTTTTAGAAGTACTACCCATTCAAAAAAAAAAGTCAGTGTTTAGGCTCAACTTGCCCCTGGGCTAGTGGCACATTTCAACCCACGGCCACCGTTTTGACAAAACTGGTTCACAGAGCTAATCAGGCCCAGAGTTATGCTAAATTCATGACTTCATATTGTAGCTTATAGCCTTAAATTACATTTATAATAAAGCCTCAATCATGCGTATTTCCATTTAGATACAAGAAGCATGGCAAAAAAATCACATTTTGGACCTAGCTCACTTAAAACTTTCTCCATACGCTCTTCTCCATCACTGATTCAGGGAAATTATTCTTGCAAAATCTGTGATCACATGATTCATTTTGTGCATGACACCTTGGATACAAGATGTGGCTCATCTTACCCACAGGCTCAACTTTCCCCGTCCTCCCCTACTGAAAAAACTCATACCAGACATTCACAGGTTAGATTGCTGCTTGCTCAGTTTAAATCAGGTCTTGTCTGTACTGTACCAAGTCCCATGCCATGGAGGGAGGTCAGAATACACTATAGACACAAACAGGGGTAGACTCTAATAATTCTCTGTTAAGTTAAGGCATGGAATGAGCAACGAGGTAACTGCTATCTACTGTATCGCTCAATCACAGTTGCAATAAGAGGAATCTTGTTGCCACGCTGTTCTGAACATAAACAACAGCATCACAGACACATAAAGACATGAATGACACTGCAACGACGTTAGGACATGTGACTGAAAGCCTTTAAGTCTGTCAGTGTTATATTTCTTCTGCCGATGTAAGCCGATATAACTTTGTATTGAAACACAAGATACAGTAAGTGTCTTTGGTCACAAATAAAATATTCTGCTGAGATATGATGCACACTGAGCAGCACGATAAATATAATCATATTTACTGGAATATATGGTTGACATCATGATTGTACAATGGCAGCTGTCAGCTGCAGAGCAACCAGTACTGGTCCATCTACTACTGAAGCCATAATCTAGAACTGCATTGAACTGTACGCTGCAGAACAAGCCCATCTTATCAAGTCGTTTAATGTTGGATTCAATCTTTAAATCCTACAGGGAAAAGAAAATTGCCAGCAGAGTGAGACAATGTCACGTTTCAAATGCAGCTTCACTAGTGGCACAAATTTGCTTGAAAAAGTGAATCTTAAAACTAGAGATCACCATATAGATAGATAATATCACTTGATTTAAAAATAGTTCCTGTTATAAGTCAAGTTGCACTGGAATCGAGTGAAATTCCCCCATACTATTGGTTTTATTTATTTCTATTGGATTTTTTCACCTGTTTGGAGGAAAAAATAACATTTAAAGACTGAATACAAGATTAAATGACTTAAAATGGACATTTTTTGCAGTGTAAAAACGCCTCACACACCAGACAGAACCCCAAGAATTAAACCTTGGGCACCAGTTTATAATAATCTTCCAAAATATAAAATCTCACCAGACTCGACCATTCTGGATTTCGTTCCTGTCCCATACGATCACATATTATGTTTAAAATACATATAATGTATATTTCATCTACGTTATTCCATAAAAAGGTGCTGGGTTGAGTGAAGAACTCTTCACTTCAACCACATAAATAGCAACATTAGAATGGCTCTTGATATACTGTTAAAATTTTACACAGGGAAATAACATGTTTCCATTTCCCCTCCCTTATAACATGACTGTGTAACACTTTGTACAAGTTATAGCATCTGCTTTTTGTATTTCATAAAGATCTTTACCTTCTTCAATATAGACAACAAAAGCTATAATAAGACTTAATTATATATATCAATCCTTTAAACATTTCTGTTCTTTGACAATTCAGTTGGTAGGTGTAACAATATCCACAATCATTATTATTATTATAGAATGATAAAAATAAAGCTAAAAAATAATAAATTATCTTAAATCTCTGATCTCAGTGGGTAAAACAGACCAGCAGGAGGCAAAGAACGACTCAAAATTTACAGCATTTTAGCACTACTTCATGTTCTCATATGTTTCTACATGTAGATAAGCAAGAAGGTAGATTCCCACTAAAATGTACATTCAACCCTCGGGGTATGAGGGTATATGAACAGATAGATCTGCAGTAATGATTTCAATGATGATATTCAAGACTGACAGGAGGAGAATGATAGAAAGAAAGAGAAAGAGGTGAAGGAAGGGACTGGATTGAGGTATACGTACTGTTGTGTACACTTAAGTTAATTCATGACACTAGTGAAAGAGCCACTTCAAACTAAGTGTCTAGACTGAGGAAGGAGCAATTTGGTTTCAGGGCAAAGAAAGCAGATATCAAGTGATCTTAGTGGGATTTCAGTGGCATTGCTGACCTATAGATACACTTGGAGAGGCAGGGAGAAGTGGAAAAAACAGAAAACCCTACACTTGCCTCCTGCCTGTAGATTCCCATTCAAACCATGTACTTTTAGACTGTCAGTGAATCAAATCTAAACAAGGATATTTGCCTTTTTGTCTGTCTTTAGAAAGTGATTAATTCCCAACATTTCACCTTGTATTGATAGCAAAAACAGTGGTGTGTGTGTAGCTGGCTTGTTGAAAGCAGCTTACACATGGGACTCGTCCAGGTCCAGGTCGACGGGGGAGAGGGGCAGGGGCGAGCGGCGGGACGGCCGACAGGGCGAGGGCGGCGACAGCAGCGGGACGAGGAGCGGGTTCTCGGTGCCGTCGTCCTCGCCGAGCCGCAGCAGGGTGTCGCTGCGCGGCAGCAGGGCCGTCGTGTCCTCGTCCCCGGGGCTCTCCCTGATCCGGGACGGGCCCGGCGGCGGCGGAGGCAGGGGCGGCGGAGGTGGGGGAGGTGGCGGCGGGGGGCCTGGGGCCGGCGCCGTTCCCAGCACGGGGAGCGGCGGCGGGAGAGGGGAGGAGGTGCGGGACAGAACGAGAGGGGAGCAGGTGTGGGAGAGGGGCAGCGGGGAGGAGGTGTGGGACGGGGGGGTCGGGGTGGAGGGGCGGGAGATGGAGGGGGGAGGGGAGAGGCTGCTGCGGAGACCCCACTGCTCTCTCTTCTCCTTACTGCTTATGGCTGGAGGGACCTGGAGGGGAAAAAAGGGGACGAACAAACTACTTTCAAAACACCTAAGATCTCTCTACCGCTCACATTAAACAACCTCTATCCTGTAGTTTCTTCCTCAGATGTCCTGCAACTTTTAGCTCCAACTCTACTTTTGATTCAATTAAGGGCCACACATTGTCATGACACCTTAACTGAATCAGGTGTGCAAGAGTAGAGTTGGATCCAAAGGTTGCAGGACATTTGAGGACTGGGTTGAGAAACAATGTTCTAGCTGCTTGACACCGCTTTGTTTTCACAGAGGAGTAGAAGGGAAAAGTGTCTGGATCATATTCATCAATGTGCACAAGTATAGCTTTGGTAATTTTTCACTGTGTGCACAAAAGCTGAGCTGACACAAAGTATAATACAGCCACAAACTGCAGCCAGACATTTGCCTTACCCTCTTTTTGGAGTATGGCATTTCAATTTTTTTTTTTTTTTTACTTTTATCATAGCCTATGTGGATTGGCATTCATTTGAGTTTATTATGGCAATACACAAAAAAAACTATCAAGTTTATTTCTCATTATCTCAATACAGTATATGAGGATGAACATAGCTTGGACACATCTATAGGACGCGATGCAATGTGCAATGCGCGATGCAATGTGAATGCAGTGCAGGCAGTGAAGCAGCTGTCGTTGATTTCAAAGGAAGCGTTCCCTCTATGGCTGATGACAATGCCTGTACTGGAGTATGGCAGTAATCCGATACTTTGCGTTTTAAAAGTTACCTACCATCCCTGCTCCTCCCTCTGCTGGTCCTACCTGTGTATTAGCGGGGCCGTGCAGGTCGGCGGTGACCGTGGCCGAGGAGGAGGAGGAGGGCACTTCCAGGGTCGGGGACTTGGAGGGGGCGGGGCTTGCCTTCCTGCCCTCGGGTTGCGGGTCCGTCGCGCCGGGCGTCGGGGGCTTGGCGGCGCCCGCGGACCCCTGCTGCCCCTGATTCTCCGTAAAGGTGACCGACCTCTTTTGGTCTCCGTGCGCTGCGGACACACACAGGCGCGTGCACGTGGTCAAAACGGAGGGAACGGCGCCGCCTATAGCGACTCGCTAACACATCAGCACCACCAAGGGGGGAATGGAGGCAGGGGAGGGGTACAGGAGGGTAGGCGGGGCTTGGGAGGGGGGAGGGGATGCAAGACAGACATGCAGAGCGTCCTATTGGGTGAGGTTTCAGATAAAGGGGGGCGGGCCGTTGCAGGGAGGAGAGGAAGGGTTAAGGGTTGCGTCTCACCTTCACAGTCCAATAAAGTTTCTTTATTTCGAAACATAAGGCATGAGACAGAACAGAGTGAGAAGAGTCAGTTTGGTGACCGGTGGAACAACAAACACAGCATTGGAACAGAGACAGAGGTTGTGAACGGGGAGGAAGGGTCAGTTCAAGTCAGCACACAGGTGTTACTGTGAAAAATACAGTATTGAATTGGGAGAGTAATGTTTTTTTAATGTATTCAGCAGTCTAAATTTGATTTAGTGTGTGCTTGATCTGAAGTGGCAGGGTAAGTGTGGCAGTTAGTCAACTCATCCTTTTTTTTTAAATTTTTGCGACACGCAGACTGACAACTATCACTCACTTTCTCTCAGTTCTCTCTCTACACACACACATACACACACACACAGACACAGGGGTGTGTGTGCTGTTACCCAGTGGTTTGTTCTTGGGCTGGATGCTCCTGCGGGTCGTGGAGAGCCGCGCTCCCGACCGACCGCGTGGCTCGGTCTTTGGAATGGACAGCAGGGGGCGCCGCAGCTGCAGAAAACAAGCTGAATCACAATTTTGCACAGGGGAACATGGCACTGTGCTCCAGGAACTGTACAGGTATTGGTGTTATTAACTGGGTTTCCATGCAAGTATTTTTATGCAATTTATGATGTATTGAAGTAGAAAAGCTGGATGGAAACAGAGGGAAATGAGAGGTTTGCTAAATTTGACTCAGTATCACAAAAACATTTTTATACTCACTTGAGGCTGGAAAGTTTTTTGTCAAAGAAAGTATGTAATAAATAGTGCATTTACATACATACATTATGTACACATAACTATTTACTTCTAATTACTTATTACTTCTATGAATGGTAGGCTATGCAACTCTGTGAGAACACTGTTTTTGTTCCATGCTGCAGAGTGTTTGTTGGTTCAAACAGGAAAAATGTACCGAAAGTATCGATATCAATGTTGTTTCAATTTGCAAATTTAAATTAAAAAGGACACAAAAGACAGAATCAGCCCCCCCCCCCCTACCTGTCTGAGGCCTCTCTTTCTTCCCAACGGAGGCTGGATCAGAAGGTTCTGCTGGCCTGGTTCACTCTGCACACTGGCAACCCTGGTACAACGAATCACACAGACACACACACAACCATATACACACACACAAGACACAGAAATACACAGCGATGAAGACAACAAAAGCCAACTGACTCCCCAGTTGTGCTCTCTAACTGGAGAGTAGAAAGGGTGAGTCGCTTCTATTCTACCCACTCACTCACCGCACAACACACACATTACAGGACACCCAGTCACAGTGCAGAAAAACAGTGCTGCCATGATTCATACACTGAAAACACAACAGAGGGATAGTGGGGGCTGGAGTAGCAACACTGGAACGATGGATATGTTATCTTTACAGTATTTATTTATTTATCTTTTTTAAATCCAGTTTCCATTCAGAGACCAAAATTTTTCTTTTATCTTAATTTTCTTTATCTTTATCACTGAATTGCAAAAATGGAATTAGATCCAATTTGAAGGTTTGAAGGTTTCTGGATAGTGATGAGTTAACATTTGTCGATAGAATTCACACTTTTTTTTTTTTTTTACATAGTTTACCATTTTTTGCTGTGTGATGCACATTGAATTTGACTGATTAACAGCATCTGGACAGAAATAGCCGAAAGGTGTTCCTGCATGAAGGTTGCCACCCCAGTGCCCCCCGTCCCCCACAGATTGGTATCCAGAAAAGGACGGCCAATTTGATCAGCGAGAAGCCTGATAGACACGTAAACAATATGAAACACCATGGCACCAATGGGCAAGAGAGAGGCTGACTTTGGTGATGGCACATCGACTGTAAAGACCCACAGCTAAAGGAGAAGGACAGAGGCGGAGCTCCCTGGCCCCGGGGGTGGGGTGGGGGGGCTGGGACCCTCTTTAGGAGGGCGGTGGTGGGGGGAGGGCCTGGTTAGGACAGCACAGCGGATGAGCTGAGAGGATGGGGGTCAGTGTGGAGCTCAAAGAGGGGGAGGTAGGGGGAGGGGACAGAGACACGGCACACTGGACCCACACAGAGAGAGATAGAGACAGGTAGGTAGGGGGGTGTGACGGGCCAAGGCGACTTGATTGGATGTGGATGAGTGATCAACGGCGAGACGGCCAATAGAGGAGGCCGTCCCGTGGCGATGCCCCTCCCCCTGGCGGACAGATGCAAGAACGCACCAACGGGACACACACAGAGAGAGGGCCACTGTACCTAGAGAGGTTACCCTCCTGTAGAAGGCCCTGGGACTCATCTAGCACATTGGGTTCACTGCAAAGGGGGGCGAAGGGGAGAAGGGGGGTTTAGGGAGAGTCGAGACCCATCGCCACCCGAGTCCCACGCCCCTCCTCTGAGGAGAGGGGGGCAGGAAGCCAGGGCTTTCGCTCCAGACACGGTCGACCGCTAGTCACAGCCGGAGCAGACGTTTTACATTCTTACCCAGATACTTTGTCTTAGCTACTTCACAACGCTGCTCTCAGGCTGCCGAGTAGAAAAATTACAAATCAACAGAGATATACAGAGAAAGAATGACTGTGGTTGTGATGACCGGGTGGTCCTTTTCAAAATTTTACATTACGCTTTCCATAAACAAGCCAAGATTTGAAAAGAGGTAAACTGTGCTAGGATTCTGTCACAGGTTGGAGTTGTTAGACGAACATTTCTTGAAGGCAGAGCTGCTCTAGAGGCAGAAATAATCTCATTGGTTGAGTTAAACCTCAAAATATAAATAAAAACTATCTTTGGCTTCAGCCATTGAGGTTTAACAGATTATTTCTGCCTCCAGAGCAGCTCTACCTCTGAGAAATGTTTGTAGAACTAAAACTTTGCTGCTATAGAGTTACTGGTATGTATGCATGTGTATGTATTTGTGTGCATCTACATTATGCATGTAAATTTGACATTTACAATTGTACACTGTTTCTATTTCGTGTGTTGGTGCCTGCATGTGTTTCTCCCCACATGGTTGAAGAAATGTGGTGTTGTATTCTTGTGTGTGCATTTTCCTAGCGTGTTTGTGTGCATGCATGCATGTGTGTGGTTGGGGGGTGTCACCTGTGGCTGGGCAGCATGGTGGTGCGGGGGGCCTCGGGCTGCGAGGCCGCCGACCCCGTAGCGTGGCTGGAGAAGCGGCGCTGCGATATCACCCGGGGCAGGAAGGCCTCGTGCTCGCTCACCACACTGGGAATACTCATCGAGTCGTCTGGAGAGAGGAGGGGAGGGGCAGAAACAGAGACAGAGGGATTCGGGGGGGGGGGTTATGCAAAAGAATACGATTCAAACATCATCATTCAGTATGATAGAAATGGAGAAATGCAGTGTGTTGAGTTGTAACCCCACATATGCAGTCAAACTTGCATTCAGATACAGTTAGAGAGGAAGATAGAAAGGGCAAGAAAGAGAAAGACAAAGAGAAAAAAGTTACTCCTTCACTTTCCCCAGCCACATTTCCCCAGCCAATTCCAAACGGGCGACTTCCAATTGCAAGCCCGCTAATCTGTTACTTTATCTGTCTGATCTTTAACATATGAAAAAGAAAGTGACAAGTAAGTTTTCCTGACTCTCTTCGTCGTCCTCGTCGGTGCGGCTGAGCGTGTCCTGGGACGGCTGGCGTGACGGCTGGCTGTCCTGCTCCCACACTGTGCCGGTGCCCGTGTTGGAGCGCGACATGGTGGCCAGGCTGAGGCGGTAGGCCGAGGTGGAGGTGCCCACCGTGCTGATGGACGTCTTGCCCTGGTAGGCTGTTGGGTGGGGTGAGGGGGGTAGGGCAACATGCACAGACACAGACATAAGTAGGAGATTAGATTAAGAAGAAGGGAGATGTTTTAGATTTACGGCCGAGTTTATATCAAGTTCCCTAGATTAAGTTTCATTCCAACATAGATTAATTCCAAAATTAGATATCCACAGTCTAAAAACATTCACATCAAAAAACTGACATTATCCCATGTTTTTCAATGAGACCTATGTGTTAACGGATTACATGGATTGACAGAGTGAAGTGTGTGAAAATGTTCCAACCCAGCCCTTCAAAACAGTTGAAACTAGGAGGTAAACGTCATCCGCTAACAGATTTCATCAGCCAATAAAATTTTGTCTTGTCTTTGACTGCTTCAAAAGGTTTTGAGACACCCACAACAACGCAACCAAGGTGGTTTCATCACCCAAGACCTACTCAAACAAAATGATTTCTGTTATGAATGTAAATCTGTATCACTGCGAAATACTGTTGAAGTTGTTGGCTAGCATGAACGCTTTACTTACAAAATAATAATTTAAAGGATCTAATTTGTTGTATATTTGAGCAGTGAACATCAAGTAACATGTTTTGAGAATAACCCTTCACATGTTACATGAAATCATTCATCCTTCAAAGGTGAATCCCCTTCCACTTCTTAAACCACAAGTCCTGGGCTTAGGCAGCGACTCTACTGGTTGAGCCTAACGAATCAATGCCTAAAATCAATAAAATGACACTTAAGTTTCAGGGTGAGTGTGACTGTCTGACCGGAGCCGCTGTGTACGGCCTCCTTCAGGATCTTGAGCTCGTTGTTGAACTCGGCGAACAGCGAGCTCTTGCACAGAGGCCGCGGGATGAAGCGGCGCTCCAGCTGGTCGGCGATGTGGTGACGCGCCGTGATCTCCTCCTGGGAGTCCGCCGGCTGAGTCAGCAACTAGACACACACACACACACACACACACACACACACACACACATAAACACACGTGTGTATTGTGTGGTATCAGTGAATTGCGTGTGCAGAAGAACAGAATGAAAAGAAAAACAATGAGATGGAAGAACATAAGCAAATCGAAGAACAGAAGGTTAAAGAAAGTTGCAGAAAGTTGAAAAAGCTTCTTAAAAGGCACCATTAGTACTGGGACAAGTCCAAGAACAGAAGTCGAAAATGAAAGCTGTAGGACAGTACAGACCAGGCTGGACCTTTACCTTGCACTGTATGAAGGGTCTCAGCAGGACGAAGATGGGGATGCGGGTTCGCACGATGAAGTCGATGAAGTCCCAGAAGGCCAGGCCCCCCACCTTCCTCAGGGCCATCTCCTTCACCTGCAGGCTCAGCCGGTACCACTGGTTCCCCAGTGAGCGCTCAAAGCAAACCAAGACCACCTTCAGAGCTGGAGAGGTAGGGAAGGAGGCAGGGAGGGAGGGAGGGAGGGAGGGAGGGAAGGAAGGAAGGAGGGAGAAGGACAGGAAAAAAAGCATTTAGCCGAACAGCAAAGAAGCAGTAACATCCAAACAATCCCAAATTTCAAATGTGTCCTTTTAACTAAACTGTTCCATTTTAAATTGGAAAAATGTATTTAAACCAATTAAAACCAACTACAACATATACATGTATCTGTATAAAAAGAATTATCTACTGATGATTAAGATCTGAATCCACAGATCAAAAATCTATGAAAAAAAGTCTTCTTGAAGGGTCACATATTGATCCAAATCACAATGTACAAATTTGATATATTCAATAGCTGAAATATTTAGTATGCCAGAATCTATGCTTTAACAAATACTATGAACAGATTTCACTTAAAATTGTGGTGAAAGCACTGAAATAAGTTAAATGTGCAAAAAAGGTGTTGAACCTCCAGTGTGTCATAGTGTGATCTTTTATTCCCAGAATCTCACATTAGACCAGAGAACGCTCCAATTATTTAGGGCGCTTTAGGGCGTAAGAATAATTACTACCCTAATCACTACAAACTAAACACCTTGACCTTTATCATGACATGTCGGCATATTTATCCTGTTTACACCATGGTATGGATGCTCTCTCTCATACCCAGATATGCCGCCTGGCTGGTGGACTCGGCCAAGCCCTCCCTGCGCAGGTCCTTCCCCGTGTCTCCCGGGGTGGAGCAGTGGGCCGGGGAGGCGTCCAGCATGAAGTTCTTGGTGCGGGAGGTGGAGATGATGCGAGGAGGCAGCAGGATGTTGATGACCGTCTGCAGCAGCAGGAAGATCTCAGGCTGCTCCAGGTGGGGGCTGTCTGCCATGGGGAACACACATTAGAGACACACATTAGCCGTTGTGGGGATCGAACCTGTGACCTATTCTGTCCAGGATGGTCTCTCTAACCTCTAGGCTACCATACTGCCCCCAGGCACCTTGCCTCTACTTAAGACCTGGGTTGAACTGCTACTAAAATGGGTAGCAATTATTTTTTAGGACTGTTTTATTCAAAGTTTCATTCCAAAATGAGATATTCACCATTTAAAAGTCTTACAAAATGATAGCATGAAAGTAAATCACATTTTTGAGGACAGGATTGTATCTAGAATTCACTTTTTAAAATATTGATAATAAATTACAGGCAGAAAATGTCCTTAATGGACACATTAAAAACTTTTGAAATTGGAAATTACTGAGAAAAATTGTGCCTCTCTCTACAGTCTAGACAGACTCAAGCAACTACTGAAGTGGTTGAAAGGATTTAGTTTGATGATTTGTTTTAGGTTATATTTTAGCTATAAAATACATTACCGATATGGAGAGTTGAGAGTAGATAGTTATATTTTACAGTGCCTGTCCTAAGTAGATGTCTGTATGCCTTTACCTTTGCTCCCTGACCCCACAGTCAGCACAAAGGGAATGAGCAGGTTGAGCAGCATCCCCTCTCGCCTCTCCTGATTGGTGAATGGTGAGATCACATGGCTGAGAGGGAAGTCTTCCTTTAAGGCCTGGGAAGGGGAAATGGGTAAGTGAGGTGGAGGAAACAAAACATAGACACCAGCATGGGAGTCTGATGAAACGTAAACTTGGTGCTGAACTGAAATCGTTTCAGAATCAGAAGGATAATGAATATAATACATTTACATATATTTGGAATTTGGTGAATAAAACATAACATGTCACGATTTTAGTTTACACAAACAATAAAGATTGACTATTGGCATATCATTGGCATAATATTGAAACATTTAACTTCACTTAGGATATAGATTTAAGATGCCAAAAGTGCAGTAAAATAATTGTACTCTTAAAATCAAGACTAATAATCATAATGATCGCGATTACAGTGTCTAGCAAAATAATGGGGACTATTATTTTAGCTATAGTCATGTAGTACTAAATAGGAGACAATATACACAGTACCTCCAGTACTATGTATGCGGTTACAACAGACACAGACTGAGTTTGCCCAGATGCATGTAAGTAGTACGAGAGTGCAAAAAGAGCGTAGTGTGAATAATGTAAATGTAGAAAAATGTAAACTGTTAATCTAAATCAATGATTTCTGGACACTATTACATTATAATATTATACATTATATTATTACACGTCCTGAGTCAAAGCTGCAATATGTAACCTTTTTCACATTAAAAATTCTAACAATAAATAAAAAGAATATATTATACATTATCAGTCTCTGTCTGTGACCCTGTGTGTTCATGCCTAAATCCCCACCGTTTGATTAATAGATAGAGAGATATTAGAGATATTAATAGATATTTAGGAAGCCTGTCAGTACCAATGGAGAACAGAGTCAGATGAAGATAGTGGAGGTCTACCTGGATCTGCAGGGCGACCAGTCGGACCACTGCTGTGCTGAAGGGGAGCGGAGGGGAGAGGTAGGGGCTGAGGTGGAGCAGCGGCAGCCCATCTGCCACACTGGAGGGACCCACCACACCCATCACCTGACACACACACACACACCAAAAAAACAGCTATTAGCCAAAAAGAAGGTTTGTGTCTTCTCCCAGTGTGTCTGCGTGTGTTTTTCCATACCAGGTTGACACAGACGTTGATGAGCGAGCGCAGGTGTGGGAGGAAAGAGATGATTGGCTGTCGCTGCAGCGTCAGACAGATCCCCTCGATCAGACTGCTGGCCGCCTCCCACTCCACCTGTCTCCTGGAGAACACACCCCCCATGCACACCCACCCACGCACCCACACACACACACACACACACACACAGTCACAATATGCACACACATACAAAAACACATTATCATAAATTCCAAAAAGCTTACAACACTGTACCGCGGTCACATCATATCAGATTTACCCTAAATACAAGTTGCAGATGGGGGAAAAAAATACTCATGTCAGCCACCTAGTGGAAATTATATGTAGACATGTGGGGATTTTTTGTAGGCGCTGATATCTCCCACTTGGTGTCATGAAGTGCATCAACAGGGTGCAAGCAGAAAATCTAACAATGTTGGCAGTCCAAGGTAAGAAAAATCAACTACTACTATATACATATATATACATATACTATATATATATATATATATATATATATGTATATATAGTGTATATATATATAGTTATATTCACACCAATACTACGCTAAATATACTTACAAAAAGCGAGCAATATCTGCTGCAGTTTATTTGTGGTTGATTTTTAAGCACCACAACAATTGACGTGATTGCCATTTTGGATGTGGGCGTTCCAATGAGTTAAACAACGCTTCCGGTGAATGCTTCCAAGTCATAGCAACCAGATGTCATCCCCTTCCTCTGCTTCTTCCAATATGACATGAACGCAGCATAACATCAAATATATCAAATCTATAAATCTAAAAACAGTATAGAATCAAACCTAAGTAAATTGAAAGTTAGACTAGTAAAAACACCTACCTCTGACTTCATACCATCCCCCATAAAATCATCACCAGTAAAAAATGTTTCATTCTGAGCCTAACAAAGCCTATATTGACAGCAAATATTGCAAAGCTCACAAACACAGCCAGCTACACACTGCAACAACAGTTCCTGGTGTGGAGTTCACACCAGTGACCAATGTTCCCTCTAAGCCAGTGGAGTCCAGTCCTTCCTCATGGATGAGTATGCAGGTTTTCATTTCAAGCCAAATACACCTGGCTTACTCCCATATTAAAGGGGTTACTGCAGCATGGAAACATCTTAACATCCTAATCCTTCAGTTTTTTGTTTTTGCTGTCTACACAAACTATGTGTGTATGGCCAATAGCCGAGTTACTCTGTGGATGTAAACACAGCCAGTGAAATTGGCCATTAAAGTGTTTGGTTGGAATGAAAACCTGCATCCTCTCCCATGGCACAAGACTGGACACCGCTGGCTTAGAGGGAACATTGCCGGGATCTCTCTCCAATTCCCACATGGTCACACACACACGCACCCACCCACACGCACACACACACACACACACACACACACAAAAACACACAGCAGCAGCACTTACGGTACAGCACGCACAAAGGCAGCGCTACAGAGGACAGTGCCAAGAAGCCGTCTATCTACTGTACACACCACGGCACTGGGACGGGCACTGGCACTGGCACGGCACGACACACTCACGGGGATAGAGAGAAAAGAGTGGGCGCGCGTTCAACAGACCTGGTGCACAGTGCCTGTGGGCGAGCGCACCTGAGCGTAGGCATCTTGTGGATCTTGTTGAACATGCGGTCCAGCCTCTTGAGGATGAGGATGAGGGCGGGCCGCACCGCCTCGGCCGACCAGTCGGTGATGGGCAGCATCTCCATGATGTAGCGCCGCAGGCCTCGGCTCTCCATGGTCAGCGTGTCGTACGGCGCCAGCTTCAGCAGGGCGTGGGCGATCTCCGCCAGCCTGGGGAAGACACACACATGCACATACATTCAGTGCCAACACTTCAACTATATCAGTGCTACTCCAGGTACATTCCTTGGCATGTGAGATCATGAAAGGTCAGGTTTAGTGGAGCCTTGAATCTGCATTTTTCTTGCTATACCAATTAAATCTGCCATTTTGGCAAGGGTTTAAGAAAGCCTGTATTGCCCCCCATAGGTTAGTTAAGCTTATGCCCACTGTCATGGTTTTCCCTGTATCAGTTCACCATCTGTGATTAACGCCTTTTTCATGTGAAATAAGGATTATTTCCAGGCTTTTCTCTAGACTTTTTCCAATAATTAATTAAAAGAAATAGCCTGAAAAGGAAAAATAACAATCATCCACATGTGCACTTGCAAAAGGGATCGTCCCAAGTAGGTATTGATTAATTTTTAGAGGTTGTGAGCTGAAAAATAATGAGACCCAGAGATGTCCACCCCATCTTCAGGCTGTTTGTGAGGTGGTGGTACAGTAGCCTAAAGGGCAGAGAAGTGGTTTTGTGACCAGAGGGTTGCCAGTTAGAATCCCAGACTGGCTGGGAAAATGTAGGTGGGGAAAGTGAATGATAAACAAGATAAATGAGTCACCTGCACTCGACCAAAAAACTGAAAATAAGAAAAGGGGTTTTGGTTGACGCAGTAATTCTGAATCCAGGTGACTCAGCTATCTTGAAAATGAAGGATAAACATGTGATATACCATAGTGATATACCTTATAAATAATGATTATAAATAAATCGATTAATCTCCTCACCTCATGTGGGACTTGATATCCAGCAGCTCCAGAGCCGTGACCCGCGGCTCCCCGGCGACGTTCTGCAGGATTTTGAGTCGCGGGCCGCAGTGTTTGTAAAACTCGGTGCAGATGTTGAGGAGAGACTCCCGCGGCCGCCGAAACTCCTCCCTGGCGATGCGCTCGTCCAGCTCCTCCCTCGGCATGCCCTGCCCCTCCTCCAGCAGGTGGAGGTTGTCCCTGGGAGCGCACACACACACACACAAAAGACACACAGAAAGAGACACACACAGACACAAATAGATGCACACACATCGACCCGCAAACACAGATATTCACACACATGGATAGAGACGCATACATTGACATATACACATACATATGAACACAGAAGAGACATACATATATAGAGACAAACACCATATAATGAGATTTTTAACATGTCAAACATCATCTAAGTTTAAAAACACAAAACTACACCAAGTTGTACAATGGCAACAGCAAGGTCTTTTCTTTTGTTTATCTCAGTGGTTTTCAATCTCGACCCTGCTGGTTTTCATTCTAATTTAATCTAATCGGTGACTGATTTACACCTGGGATGCCAGGTGAATGCAATTAACTAGCTGGTAGGAGGGAAAACAAGCTGGTCTCTGGGTCACAAGGACCAGGATTGAGAACCACTGCTGTATCTGATCTCTCTCCAGTTAAGGAGAGAGATCCTACAGTAGTCATGTTGTGGTCCTGACCTGGTGTTGACCCCTCCTGACATGGCGTGGTTGGCTGTAGTGGCTCCCTTATGGCCCTGGTCACAGCGGGACATCTGGGGCGCTGTCATGGGCCTGAGGTGTGTGTGTGTGTATGTGTGGGGGGGAGGGTGGGGTGGGGGATGGATAGAAGTATAGGGGTTAAAGAGAAACAAACAGCTCATCATTCTCTGATACTCAAAAGCAGCAGTGTCAGTCCAACTACTGCCAAGTGCAACAATCCAGAATTCACATTAAGTGGTTTCTGCATTCTGCCTATATAATTTGAATGCTGAAACTTTTGTACTTTTAAGTCTTTCCATTTTTTGTTTTGCTTAATTTGTGACTTTTTGCTTGTTTTGAGAGCAGAAACGTTGTAATATGAATTCTGGAATGACATTTAACCTGTCAGTGATAACCTGCCCTAAAACTCCTATTACTGCACATACTGCATCTGGTGTACAGTGTGGCAACCTGAGTATGAGTGTGTATGTGTGGAAAGGAAAATTTTATTTATATATATTTATTCATACACAAGACAAATTCAATGTGCTTCACATAAAATACAAAAATACATAATTCTTCTTGTAAAATGACATTATAAAAGAAAGTAAGAAAGATAAACATAGGTAAGTATTAGTAAGGATAATAATAAAAGATATATATATATTTTTTTTATCATAACATAGGAACAAACCTCTATATAGGAATGACCCTCTATGCTTATACTCGCTTATACTCATCAACTGCCATCTTGGAACATAGAAACGTGTGTGTGTGTGTGTGTGTGTGTGTGTGTGTGTGGGTGTGTGTGTGTGTGTGTGTGTGTCAGACCTGGTGAGGGCCTCGGAGCTGTAGAGCAGCGCCTGCAGCGAGGTGGCCAGGGCGGCGATGGCTGCGATCTCGTCCCTGGCGACCGAAGCCGACTCCATGGTGACCGTGTTGCTCTTCAGCTTCTGGAGGAAGCAGGGAACCAAGGCCTCCAGCACCATCAGCATCTGGAGACTGAGGAGGGACACACATACAGATATATAGATGAAGATAAATAGATAGATAGATAGATAGATAGAGAGAGAGAGAGAGAGAGAGAGAGAGAGAGAGAGAAAGAGAGATGGGGAGAGAGAGAGGGAGAGACAGAGAAAGAGAGAGAGAAAGAGAGAGAGAAAGAGAGAAAGAGAGATCTTTGTGGGCTTTGAAAATTTACATTTTACATACTGCTTTGGCAGTATTGTTTCTGATAAACAGTCATGCCAGTAAAGTATTTGAATTTAAGCCAAAGAGACAGAAAATACAGTGAGGAAGCACACTGAGGAAAAGAAAAACCACAAATAAGAAGAAGTACAATTCAGTATTTTTCAATATTTACCACTATAAGCTACAAATACAGAGAGAATGAAAATGAGGGAACCACACCCACAAAAAAGCAAGAGAAAGACAAAAAGAAAATGAGAAAGGTCTTGCAATTTATTATTTTTCAAACTTTACTATAAGCTATAGGTACAGTCAGATAGAGAGATGATCATGACCATGATGAAGTGTGTGTTTCCGTACCTCCTGAAGGATTCTGGGGCATAAGCGACGACGGTGACACACAGTTTGATGGCCTCGCTGATGGAGAAGGCCAGGTCCTCGTTACCATAGCAGAAATCTGAAACAAAAGCACAAAGGGTCAAATTACTGGCAGTACAGATATAAAACATACCCACATATCTATCCATCGGCCATAAGAATTCCTTGTAATTAGACCTCTCAAACAAAATTTCAAGGAAAGAATACAGGGCTGTAATGTCTGGATATTGACCATGTCTGGATTTCCCAAAAGCATCATAATTTAATGATGAGAGTTAGTGATAGCTCTGTACTGTTAGCTAATGGACAAGGACGACCTTAGCCTTGAAATAATTTTGTGAAACTGAGCCTATTTCACTAGAGACTGCATCTAGGTTGCAGTGATCGATATGCACAGACCTGTTTAATCTTTGTGCAAAGACTTGAGTCTCCACACTGGAATTCAAGATTCATATTTTATTACCAAACCAACTTAGTTGTTGGGAATTTGCCTCAGTGTGCTCAGAACAGATCAACATTAACAACAAGGACCTCAAGCATAATATAAAATAAAAGACACATGATTAAATACATGACAAAAACACACCCCACCCCATAAATGGAAAAGTAAAACCCCAAAAAGTACAAGAATAGCTCAGGTGGCCCAGTGGGACTTGATCTGCTAACCGTCTTATTAACATACTCTACCCACACAGGACCACAAAATGTGTGTGAATGTGACAGATTGTGACAGTTTACCTAGAGAGCGTAGGGGTTTCTCAGCCTTGACCAGCTCCAGAGCGTCCAGGGCGTCCTGGGTCTCTCCCTCCAGAGAGACCAGCAGGTCAAACAGACACTGGGCTGAGACCCCCTTCGACAGGCCGGTACTGGTGCTGGTCTGGGATGAGAAGATATCACATATAAAAAAACTTGTTAGAAGACATTTGATTATGAGTTAAGGTCAAATGTTTAATTCTGCTTTGTTTGTTTGTTTTTGTTTGTTTGAGCTTGTCCTTAGCCTTCTGATATGCAAGAATCATTGTTTACTGTACAAATGTGACTTATTCAAATTTTTGCTTGTCTTTCATGCTGTGGCCCATGACAAAGTGCTCCTAATGTTTGATTTTATTGTATCCTGTTTTAAACTTTGTGCATATGTTTTGGATGTATATTGTGTTTTAGCGGGAACCCAGGAAGAATAGCTGACACCTTATCAATAAACAAATAAACATATGCTGAATAAACACATGTGCGCACAATATACATGCATCTAGGAGCATATAGGAGCATTCAGCATGTGTGCATACAGGAACAAAAATGCATGCACAAACCTAAATTCTTATACCGCACATGAATTTGGATGTGTGTGTGTGTGTGTGTGCTCAGTAATAGTCTTACAGTGAACTCCAGCAGCGGGGCCACGCTGGCAAACAGCTGCAGGATGAAGGGTTTGCGGTGGAGGATGTAGAACTGCCGGCAGCAGAACTCGATGCCCTGCCTCAGTAACGGGTTGCTCTCATAGTCAGCGTACACCTGTGGCAAGAATACAGCGAGGGCAGAGGGTTCGATATGAAGGCGTGTGACTAGAGGGCTGCCAGATAATCAGAAACCTGGGTGAGGAAAGTGAATCAGTGACATTATCTCTTCCTTCAACAGCTGCTGTCGAGGTGTCAAAGACAGTTATTACTGTAACAAAAAATACTAAGGTCTTCTGTTTGATCAGTAGAATCTTTGCATAACCGTCCATTAGACAGACATGAAAAAGCAAGAAGAAGAAGAAAATTTAGCACACTAGTTGGGTACACACTCATAGAATCCCATCAAAACCACATAAATCACAGTAGATTATGATCCAAATGATAATAAAATTTTGGTAGTGTGTCATGACATTAGACATGTCAACCAGGGTTGGGGTCAATTCATGAATTAACTCATCAATTCCAATTCAACTGAGGAATTGGAATTGGAATTAAAAAAAACTACAGGAAACAGAATTGGAACTGAATTGGAATTTCAGGAATTTTAATTTAATTCAATGAAATTCTGTTTTGTTTTTTGTTTTTTTTCTTACCACATATATTATCAATACTGAATATCCTAAAATGTTAAAGGGACCTTTCAGGTGGTATTTGATGCATAACATCATACTATATCAATTATGATTAAATGTATTTGATTTGTTTAACTTTTATTACTCTTTTATTTGATTCATAATGTTTGGTTTATAATGTTTAGCTAGTCAAGACAAACTCTAGAAGTGGAATTTCATGGAATTTAATGGAATTCAATTCTGTTTCTTGTCATTCCAGTTCAATTCACATTCTGTTTCCATAGAGCTGGGTGACATGGAATAGGAATTGACCATGCATTCTCAGTTCCATTCATGAATGGCCCCAACCCTGATGTCAATAGAAAACTACAAAAAATATATATATATCTTTAAGAATTAACAACTTAAGAGACTGGTACCATTGTTAGCAACTGGCTGCACTTCTACCTGAACAGAAGTGTGTATCTTTACCTGCAGCATGGTGGGCAGGATCCACTGGTAGCCGCTCAGGGAGAAGAGATGGTTGAAGTGCACGGCGGTGTTGATGGCCGTCGCTGTGTACTGCCTGAGGAGGGCGCTGTCCTCCGGGTGCAGCAGCAGCGCCCCGTTAAAGACGTTGAGGAAGAGCATCATCTCGTCGCCCCAGGGATACTCACTGGGCATGCCCAGAAACATCTCCTCCAGCAGCTTGATCCACAGCACCTTGTGTAGCGTGTCCAAACCAAACAACTCCTTACCTGGGAGAGGGGAGAGGAGGATCAGAGGCCCAAATCGGAGTGATATTCATTTGTCATGTGGATCAAAATCATCAAAAATATGATTAAAATTGGGATTAGAATGGCAGAGATCTATTACAAAATGCAATACATCCTCAAAATCATTACCATAACTTCATGATTCAATATCTCTAAAACACAGAGTACCCATTCTGTGAAAGTGTTCATTATTTCACTTATTATATAAAACCGTATAACTAAAAACACACACGACACACATACATTCTACTACCATACATGCATACATTTTAATTTTGTGGTTTCAATCCTTTTTTTCAGAATGAGTGCCACTCTCTGCTGTTATTAATCTGAATCAGAATTACTGAAAACAACTGAAAAACTGAAAAAAAAAACCTGAAAAACTGATTGCATATACATCTGATTCTGATTAAAACTGGAATGATGCTTATTGTCTATTTCAGAAACCAAATAAAAAAAAAATGCTCCTTTAACTTTTTCATGCAGTACCTCTAAAATATAGTGTAGTCTCTGAAACATCATTTCACTAAATAATGCTGTAAACCTACAATACTTTGATTTAATTTTGTGCTGTCATGCAATCCTTCTCTTAGAATGAGTGTCATCATGTTCAATTTGGAAATCTGAATCTGAAATACTGAGGAACCGTGTGTACTGGAATGATCCGTATTTGCTATTAACATCTGTTTCAGAAAGCAAATCAATATCATTTAATGAGCTGAATTCAGTGAGGAAGGTACAATAACAACAGTGATCTCGTTTGCTTCAGTTTCTGATCTTATAGAACATGTTAACAGGACACGGTAAGACTCTCTTTCTTCCTACCTTGTGGTTCGTTGAACAGGGAGAACTCGGCGTCGATGGCGGTTCGTGGGAAGGAGGGCAGGCGGAGAAGGTCTTCCTGGAGCAGGGAGACGTGGGATTGCTTGTGCACGGCCGGCATGTGCTGGGTGAGGGAGATGAGGAAGAGGACGCGACCCACCTCTTCTAACTTTCGTGAAAACACCTAGAGAAGGACGAACAAGGGAAGGAAAGACGAATGAGAGGAACATACAGAGGGAGAGGGGTGTTCTTACCATGTTACCATGCTGTATGTCATTTCTCCCGGGGGTTAAACTAATACAGACCAATTTCACAGACGTTTTGTGAAGTTTTAAATCCTCCATACCTGTTTCTGGATGAGTTCTTGTCCTTTCTCAGGCAGCATGTGCACCAGGTTGAGCTGGGGAGAGACAGACCTCCGGAAGGGGTAGATGTCCCTCACATAGGTCTGGAGGAAGGCAAATAGTAGCATATTATTGAAGAGGCAACATTTTAATATAGGTATTATGCTATAATAACACACATACAGTGTCTTAAGAATGATATAAGGGCTTTAACACAGTGTGTGTGTGTGTGTGTGAAGCATAGGCAATTTCATCGTTCCCACCTTGGAATAATGGATGAGGTTCCAGCGTTTGTCCATGAGGAAGTAATGTGCTGATCTGGCCTCGGGAATGTTGAAGAATTCAAGGCACTCCTGGTTGGAGAGAGAGAGAGAAGCAAGACATCATGGAATGAGCTGCTGTTTTTCTTGAGGTAAATTTAGTTCACTCACATTTCAGGCATTTAACTGACGTTCTTATCCAGTACAACTTAGAATGAGTGCAACAGTGGGATAAGCTTCAATTCCTAGATCACTAGACCAATAAAAAAGGGTGTCAAGGGTGAGAGTAGATATAAACAAATTCCAGTCTAGTCCAGTTAAGTCAAGTTAAGGTCAGCTCAGTCCAGTTGAGTCCAGTTGAGTCCAGTTCAGAGGGTTTACTACCTTGAGCAGGGCTTCAAACTGTGTATCTTCATGGACTGGCAGCTGTGTTGGGATATCACACTCGTTCTGCCCATGCACCACCAGCGTCTTGGTTCCTGCAACAACAGTGCATGAGAAAATGTTTCATTATATTGACATAGTGTTGCTTTTGCAGAAAGAAAACAACAACTTTTTGAACTTTTGGTAATTTTCATGTTTTAATTGAATGTAAGGTTCAAGAGATCCTTTATATGAACAGCCTAGCCATCACTAGCATAGTAACCAGCAGCAGGTAAGGCAGTTAGCATTGGTTACTAACTTTGAGCAATCAGTTTTTCTTCATTCATAGTTTTTTTTATATACAATGCAATATCTTAATATGAGTTACTGAATCAATGTTTTCTTTCATTCCTTTGATCTGTTTCACTTTAACTGTTTATATCTTCTATAGTGTTTGTTTTATGTTTTGCAAAAGTTGTACATGCTTGAAAAAGTATTTTGTACAATGATTTGTAAATGTTTGAAATAGGTTTTTATACTATCTGATTTGTTTATAGGCTAGTTAATTCTTATTATCACTTTCTAATGTTCTCCTTATTATTATTAGCATTATTATTAGCATTAGAATAATTATTAGAAATGTTATTATCAGCATTAGCATTACAATAATTATTAGAAATGTTAATTATTAGCATTAGTAAGTTGACCTGGCATGGAGGCAGTGACCAGCAGTTTGACCTCACACTGCTCCTTCTTCATGGTCTGCTTGAGGTCCTTGAAGAAGAGGCCCTCCACGTATCCCACCACCTCCCACAGGAAGGTCAGCGTGGCCGAGATGGCATCCATGCCCCACTCACAGGGCGTCCGCACGAAATACATTATCAGTCCCACCTAGGAGGGGCAGGTTAGAGAGGGGGGGGGGGGGGGGGGGGGGGGGGGGGGGGGAATAGAGAAAGAGGTTGTGAAGTGAAAAGACAATTAGAGACATGGGAGCAGAAATTAATGGAATGCAATGGAAGAGCAGACAGATTATTCAAATAAAATGACTCAGCTATGTGTTTTTCTGTCGCTTACCAAGTCTTATAGCTAGATTAGATTAGATTAGAGTAGATTAGATTAAATTTGAATGATCCCTGTGGGGAAAGTGCAACAGAGAATAGGATACAGATAAGATTTGGGCAAATACAGAGTACTGAAGATAACAAAATTCCATATCCATAACATATTAACGCTAAACAACAACAAATAAATCAAGGGAGATAACGCATATTATTTACCAGATTTACTGGTTATCAGATGTTTGCAGTTTACAAATCTACAATTAACAGCTTAGCCTATATGTGTAAAATGAACCATAGATGGCCAGAGTTGAGTTTTATGTGTTGCCTCACCAGGTAGTTGAAGAGGATGTGAGAGGTCTGGGCAGGCAGATCTCCAATGTTGAGCAGCAGCTTCCTCAGCATGTACATCAGCTCGTCCTGACATTACAACAAACAAGGACTACAGCTCATCTTACATTGTACATTTCATATTTTAAGCTTTTAGCTGCCATTGTTATCTAGAGCTAAATACAATGAGTTTAACAGTAGAATAAGCTTCAATTCCTATCCATAATACAAGCAACAAATAGTAAGGAGTTCAAAGGTCAGAAAGTAAAATGAAAAAGAAGCAGTAATAAGAGCAAGGAAGGAAAAGATGTTTTTTATTATTTTAACGATATACTCAATAATGTATAAAATGTACAAAATGTATAATTCCTCATCAAATGTCCCTCGATATTGGCACCATTCTAAAAGCATCTCTAAAAGCTAATTCAAATCCAGCTTGATCAGATCTGAGGGTGTGTGTGTGTGTGTGTGTGTGTGTGTGTGTGTGTGTGTGTGTGTGTGTGTGTTTCTGTTTGTCCTCAGAGGTTTTCCTACCTGTCGGTTGCTAACTGTTAGTTTTTCCAGGAAGTGCCGCAGCACCAGGGCCGGGTCTTCGATCAGACAGTTCCACAGGATCTGCTGCGCAACGGCGCTCACTGAGGAAACACGGAACAAAGTGCTCCATTATGGCATGATGCTTGCACTTCAAATCAAATATGTGACCAAGTGCCATGAAACAAGCCTCATTTAATTGCAGAGGAGACCCATTTTGCGAAAAATGATGATCAAATGTTTTCTTTTATTCAATTAATAATGCAAAAACAAAATAATTCACTGACCCCAATTACTACAATTACTTTATACACCATAAATACCATTTTAAAGCTTTGAAAGACCAATAATGCTATGCTAAAACTAAATCTACCATTTTTCCATACCAGTTTTTCCATGTTGGGTCACTTACTGTATTGCTAAGATAATTTATTCCAAATTTCAGTGGGGCAATATAATGCAGTTTGTCTATCTTTGACACATCTACACAGAATCTAAAGACATACTGTATCTATATCAAATGTAATTGATTTGGTGATGATAACACCTACCGGCCACACCGTCCTCTCGAACCTCCCCGTCCTCCATGAGGTGCACTATGGGTAGGACGGCGGCGCAGATGCATGCTGGGAAGACGGCTTGGGGCGGCTGTAGCATGTGGTGAGTAGGGGTGTGTTCTGTTGTGTTCTCTTCGTCTGGCAAAGAACAGAAGATTTTTTTTTTTTTAAATGTAAACATTTCTCTAAAATATCATTTTTAAATTGAAAAAATAAAACACCCTTAACACAATGAGTCTTGTGCTAAAGGTGTTTTCAATGCAAAATTTTGCTGGACAGGTTATGCTTGTCCTATACTGTCTTTATTACTCTTTGTATTATTTCCGTGTACATTATTCTTAGTAAAGCATTAGGTGATAATCTGTCATAAAGTGCTTCATAAATAGATTTGACATGACCATGGGGAGTTCAAAGCTGCACTAGGCAAGATTTCTATGTAAAAATACACCTGTCTTATCATCCTAAATCATGAAGTGGGGCTGCAACAAAGAGTATTTGCCTAACTGGCAAGGAAATTTCTCTCTGCACAGGAAGGGACACATTGAAACTTAAGAATGAACTACAAAACTTGCTCCTCAACAACAGCAAGTGAGCGCTCCATCCAGAAAAAACTGGACTCACCAATGATGGCTGAATCTCTTCACCACCTCCAACTGCACCAGTTACCTCTCGCTGCCATTTGAAGCCACTAACTTGCAAAGTTGCCTCATGCAGCTTTAAAAGCCTGTTTGAGTTAAGTGGTCAGTGGTCTTCTTCGTGGGTGTTCGGGTCAGTCAGTCTTACCTTCGGCGCTGACCACCGAGCGGACGGACCACACGGAGCCCCGGCGGAAAGAGTAGTTCCTGTGGGAGTTGCTGGAGGTGCAGGACGGACTGACGGACAGACGACGGGACGCCAGGTTCACCACTTCTTCTGCTGGCGGGAGGACGACAACAGGATCAATGTCAGACATCACCATCACAGATATAGGAAAAACAACAATCAATTTAATATTAATAACTTAAATAGCACTTTTCTAAACAAAGTTACAAAGTGCTTTATATAAAAAATAAAAGACAAGAAAAATAACGATTACAATAAAACACAAGGGATAAGCAAATCAGCAATACATTGAATAAAAGAGGCAAATGTTAAACCATAAAAACAAACATAAAACACAGGTAAAAGCATCTAGATAAAAGAATAAATCAATAAAACTATGAGAAGGCCTTTGTATAAAAGTGGGTTTTAAGAAGTGATTTAAAAGGCGACACTGATTTTGAATTTAACCGAATTTAACAGGAAATAGAGGTGTAATCGCACGTCATGTTGTGTAATTTGAAATGTACAAACCATCCAATTCATTTTGATGGACAGATTTTAACGGAAACAGCAAGGGGGCGACATGACAACTCTCCCTCCCCGTGTACAGAGTGTGTTTGTGCGCCTGGTAGCCCCACCTTCTTCCTCCTGCTCGGGCGGCGGGCTGCAGGTGGGCTCGTAGCAGGCCTCCTGGGCCACGGGGATGGCGGTGATGATGCTGGCCTCGCGGCCCAGCCGCCGCTTCTCCTCCTCCTGCTGCAGGTTCTTCAGGATGTGCTCGGCCCGCTGGTGGGAGCGCGACACCGCCCTCGCCGAGAAAGATTTCTGCAAAGGTGGCATGGAGGGTGGCGTGAGGGCAGCGTGGGGTTGAACGGCACAGGGAGCAGGCACAGCGGGCGCAGACATACAGAGGATTCAGAATGAGGGAGTGTACCAGGTAATACAAGATTCTCAGGAAGTCATGTGCACAGCTACGCTAGGCTTATTGTTATCTGGTGAACATTTGGTAATGTAAAAATGACTGGACAACACATAAATACAGTAACTCTCCTCCAGCACATGTAACTCATGCTCTAATGCCATCCAGAGTAACAGATAGGTTTGATGGATACATGTACAGTGTCGAACATGTTAAAGTATTAAACAGAAAAAAGATTTAAACCATGACAAATTGTGACACAAATAAATGTATTGGGGGACTGGAATTTGTCAGGAGAGTATACTGTATCTTGCATAAATGCTCATACACATACATATCAAAAATCGTCTGAACGCATGATATGAAAACATACACAGCAAAGTCATTCTCATCCAATGACCATGCATAGACAACACAACACACACAAAATGTCTGAATGTTGGACGCATGCCGTGATGTTTTAGTTTTTGTTTACAACCAGACCAAGCGCTAGGAAACTACTGAGTGGTGTGTGTTACTAATCAAGATGCAACTACCTGAAATGACCCCTGAAACTCCCTTAGCTTTTGATCCCTGATGGAAATCCTCTAGCTCTCAATGGCTCAGACACTCAATGGAAAAAAAAAATTCTCTTCAGTCATTAATGATCTGAGGTAACACGATGCATCAATACAAACATCCGTACAGAAATCCCAACTTACTATGGCATGGACTGACTGAATTAATGTGGGGTACTAAAAACAAAGACAGTCGATAGATAAATTACAGAACACGTGCTCTCAAGTCTTCATCAAAATCTAGATAAAAGTATTTTGATCATCATGCTTGAAAAGAAACAGAGAGGGAAAAGTAAGACGTAACACCAAGAAATCCACTACTTGTACACTAACGGTCAATTGTCCACTAATTGACCGTTTAACGTTTTTTTGCTTGTAGCGGAGTTCTTGGTGCAACTGGCAACAGAGGGATTACATTACACCAGCATAGCAGTACCAAATGCTATCAGAACAGTCTAAAGTGCATTGTGTTGGCATCGTGTTTCGAGTCAGTCAGTCGCAGGGTTGAGGAGAATTCACTTTTTTTTAAGTTCATCAATCCAAGATGAAATTGAAGACTTTCAAAATCAGATATCCTCATATATTACAAAAATTACACGTTTCACAAAATGGTTGCTGACATGAAACCTGTTTTGAAAAATCTTACCTTCTTATCTTATCTTATTAAATTTTTATTATCTGCATTTTTTAGTGTGACATTTCTTTCTAAAAACATTTTGGTACAAAACCCTTCAATTTCAATTTTGAGCTCATTCTAAACTTCATTATAGGTTATGAGAGTCATTTTGCAACACAGGCAAACGCTGAAGAAAATCAGTTTTGTCTAAATCAAAAGTAAATTGACTCCCCAACCCAGGTCCGGTAATACAGTGTGTATGTGATATGTTAGTACAATTCAACTGATATGCGTACATTAGCTACATCTTAAAGTATAATGAATATGCATATGTGTGAGCCTGCTATTACGCCTTTTTTCTTCCTTCATGCTGATTGGATATTGCTTAAGCCCGTCACTGGTAACCGAGCTGAAGGGGGCGGGACTTACAGACTGGTCCTCGTTGATTGGGTCTTGGACGCTGCCGGTGTTCTGGGGCACCCAGGGGGGGTCAAACATGGGGACGCAGGGCATGCCCAGGATGGGAGACGGCAGGGTGAAGTTGATGCTAGGCGGAGGGATCTGAAACAAAACAAGGACAGAAATGGGTGCAAAATGAGTCGAGGTGGACTAGTGGTTAGAGAGGCTGTCCCTTGACTGAAATGCCACAGGTTCAATCCCTGCAAACTGACCTAAAATACAGTCTTGTTAGAATCAGTTATTAACCCCCTGGAGTTGCAGTTATTATATATGATAACAATCATTGTCCTATTAATATTTTTTCGCTTGTTTTGAATGTTTCATGGACCTTTATTGACTCATTATTTGTATTCAAACAGGTGACACTGTGGTCTAGTGGTTGGAGAGTCTGTCCTTCAATTGGAGGAACCAAGTTCAAGCCCTGTGTCGATAAAAAGCAACATCAGTTTGATAATATTTACTGCCGATATTTGGCCGATTGTGGAATTGTCATTGTTGTGACTGTTTTTTCTATGAGTCTGTCACTTATTATAACTTTCAAATTAGCAAAACAATAAAACTAACATGGTCTTTTGCTTAAAAAACACTTAAATATCAGTAGGCATGTCAGAAAAGCCTGTTTTACGCTTGCATTTGTACTAAGATTCTCACAAAAATGCATATTGGCTGATATGTGAGAGAAAATATCTGATATCAGTATCATCCTCAATAAACCAAGTTAAAGTTCATGTTTGTTTATGTAGCCCTTTATCACAAGCATGTCTCAAAGGACTGTACAGAGAACTAGATCGAACTGATCATCAATCAACCAGAATCAAACATCTGGAAGCGCAAGACACACAAAAACAGATTTTAGCAAGATTAAAAAAAAAACATATCGGTGCATCCCTAGTCCTCAAGCAAGACACAAAAGAGAATTTCCCATTGGGGATCAATAAAATATCACATTATTATAATTATTCCATACCTTAAAGATCTGCTGGGCTCCCTCCTCCATGCGTGGCCACACCTGGTAGCGGAAACGCCACAGTGTGTAAAACTTGAGGACGGAGTTGATGCGCTGGCAGGCCTCCTGATGCTGGAACTCCGCCATCATCATTTCGGTCACTGCATCGGGAACCTTTACCGCACACAGAAGGAACATGGCAGCTGGAGGGGATTGTGGAGGGAGTAATGAAGAGAGAAAGACATAAAAAAAAAGCAAGAGGGAGGGAAGTAAAGAGGGCAAGAGGGAGAGAAAACAAAAGAGAGGCAGAGACGGAGGAAAAGGGCGGAGAAGAGAGAAAGGTAAATTATGGTTGAGGGCAAAGGAGAAAGAGATAAAGAGACAGGAAGGGAGGGGGGAAAGGAGGGAAGGAGGTCAAAAGAGAGAAAACATAAAAGAGGCAGACATGGAGAAGAGTGGGAAAACGGATGAAGGTAAAAGAGAGAGAGAGACGGAAAGGATAAAGAACATGGAGAATGTTAGAATAAGAAGCATTTGAAAAAACAAGGTGAAATGTTTTTGTAAGCCCCCTTTTTTTACCTCATCCTATTTATATTTTTATCATTGCATTTTATCACCGTATTTTTAGCACCTTATTTCTATTTTTTCGCACTGTGCAAGTAAAGTTAACCAAACATTCCCAAAGCTAGAAGACAGCTTTTCCAGAATGAAACGTTTAGATCATTTATAGATGCCTTTATGTTATATAACCTCACTTAACAAAAACATATGAGGCTACCCACAGTGCAACGGTACACAGCCTGATGGTTGACTCACCAGCAGCGGCAGCCATATGTTCATCCACACTCAGTAAGAGTTCCCAGGCGGCAGGCTGGATGTCTCCGTACATGTCGTCAGTCAGGATGGGAGCTGCCTTGATCAGTAGAGAAAGAGGAGCCGGTGCCAAACTCATCACCTGAGGAAACACAGGCAAACATCTTTAAGTTCCAGGTTGACAGGACCGTGATGACAATGTTTTATCGATCTTTTATTGAGTCTGTGCTCACTTTCTCCTTTATCTGCTGGTATCAATCTCTCAAGGTTAAACACAAAAATGCACTCAATAAGGTGGTTAATGTCTGTAGCAAAATGCACAGGAAACTCTGCAGGATCTTTACAACAACAGTTATATAAGAAAGCAGAATCCATCCTGTCTGATTGTTCCCATCCTTTACCTTAACAGTTTCAGTTTCTGCCATCTGGTTCCCTCCTCAGACTTCCACTAGCTAAAACCAACAGATACAAACACTCCTTTATACCCTCTGCCATCTCCCTCCTAAACTCTAGGAGGAAAAGGTAGTTATTTGCATAATGGTGTATCTTTTTAATTGACTGAGTATTTTTACTGTGTATTTATGTCTTTTGGTCTACTGTTGTATTTATGTGCCCTATTTTATGTGTGCTAAATGTATGCGTCCCACTGCTACATAACCAATTGCCCCACCGAGGACAAATAAAGTTATTGAAATTGAACTTGAACTTGAACTTGAACAATACAGTTACAGGGTGTGAAATGTGTTCATGTGTTCATTAGTGTTTTTGTCTTAGGTTGTGTTGTCACCTGGTTGCGGATGTACTTGAGCATGCCAGTGTCCTTCTTGCCCTCCGCACTGGAGTCGGTGGGTCTTCTCTTCATGGACGGCGTCCTCAGGCAGGACTTGTCTGAACACTGCAGGCACAAAACACAGACACTTTCATTAACCATCCACCCACAAAACATCCCATTTGGTACATTAATCTATCCATCCATCAATGCATTCAAACTTTAACAAATGATGACAACAAATAACACTTACAAATAACAATCGCCATACATGTATAACAAGCACAAACAGAGATCCACAATCTTTCCCTTATTCACAAACAAATCAGTGTTTTTCTGTTAGTTGCTGTTCTGGAGGCAGAAATAATCTTATTGGTTGATTTAAACCTCAATGGGTGGAGCGAAATAGCTAATATTATGAAGCCTAGCGCTCTGCTACTAACTGAAACTATGAAATCAAGCCATTCTAAATTATCTAGTTTAGCCAATTACTGTAGCCTAGTTAGACCTTCCAAGTTCAAACTAGCTATACTAGCCTATAGCTATCTAAGCTAGTTAGCTAGCTGCAGACCTTCATCATGAATGCCATACTCATGAAGAAGCCATTGCCATTTATGTGTTCAGATTTTAACCAGAGTTTGTCTGTTAGCTAACTTTTGCTCTGAAAAACTATGGTTCGTTGGCTCCGCCCACTGAGGTTTAACTCAACCAATCAGATTATTTTTTTCCTCCAGAGCAGCTCTGCCTCCGAAAAATGTTCCTAAAACTCCAATCTGCCATTCTTATCACAGCATCCCCCTATTTGTCCATGAAACTCACCTCTTTGTTCTTCTTGGCGCGTCCCCCGATGTTACCAGAGGAGGCGCTGTCTTCTCTCAGGCTGTCCACCGTCTCACCGTACAGCAGCTTGATGGCGCGAACCAGACGGGCACAAGAGCGGCTGTGGTGCTGGTAGCAGCGGGGGTGGCAGAAGTCTATATGGGTACAGATGAAACTCTGCTGGTTGCACAGCAGGATCATAATCTGTGCCGAGAGAGAGAGAGAGAGAGAGAGAGAGGAGAAGGGAAGTTAGCATGTGAGAAGGTACACACATACACAGGCAAAAATAGACTGAAACACAGATTGACACACACACACAAACACACTCAGAGACATACGTGGAGCCAGGACATGTTGCGGTTGTAGTTGTCCTCCGCTCCCCCGGAGCTCTGGCCCTCTGGCTCAATGCTGGGTTCACTGGTGCTAAAGGGACTGCCTGTAACATGAAAAAAACACACACTGTTTACAGCTGAACGTCTGCCATTTTGTCTCTCATGACACTGGGAAATGTTTAGATGTGGACCCCAAGAAGATTTGCTTTCTATATTAAAGGTGAATACAGTGTTTTTAAACATCAATATATCATTGTTAAATTAATTGTGACTTCTTGGCATAATTACTGTAAACAAATGAGACCATGGTCCAAGACACTTGGTAGCCTCTATCTCATACCAGTACTATTGTTAGTGGTAGTGTTTCTCAAAATTAGGACCATATACAGTATGTTCCCATAAACCCTGTTGCTTGCTGATGCAATGGTTGTTTATGGTAATTTAAATGTCTTTAAATGTGATTTACTGATGTTAAAATGCTACACGTAGCACCTTAATAGAAAGCAAATGGGAAGACAGTACTGTGCATTGTGCATTACTGAGGGGTTTCATTCCAAAATGCTATACCATTTTGTAAAATTGTGCTACCTTAAATTCATTAGTGAATATTTATAGAATTACAAACATATTTGATAATTCTCTCCTTAAAGACTAAAAAGGGTTTTAATACTAAGTTTAATACTAACTCATAATGTTTTACTTTCATGTCAGCAAATAATTGTGTGAGAGTAGATGCCATTTTTTTCAAAAGGCAGATATCTTGTATTGGAATGAATCTCTCTAAATGATAAACATTACATTACTATTCATTTAATGCAATGTAAAAACGAGCCGTTTATGTATCCATTATGATAAATCATGCATGAGTTAATGACCTAGACCAAGAACATAATTTATCAACACTGTATGACCTATGTCGGTGACGGTGTCCCTGCTGTGTGTCTGAGACAGCAGCCCCTCTTCGTTCTCCGACTCGGAGTCCTGCCGGGACAGCTTGGTGCTCTTCAGGCTCCCCGCCCGCCGGATGGACGACAGCGACCCGCCTTTCTTCACACGGAAACTGCGGGCCCCTTTGATCTGAAGCAGCCGGGAGCCTCCGATACGAATCTTCCGTATGGGCGCTGGAGAAGAGGGAAGTGGGGAGAGAGGAAAAGTGGAAAGAGGAGAGAAGGAGGGAAAGGAGGTGAAAGGGAAGCGAGAAGGATGATGAGGAAAGTGGGAAGGGAGAAAGATGAAAGGTGAAGGAAGAGAGGGGAAAGAGGAGAGAGGAGACAAGGAAACACAAGAAGGAGGGAAACAGAATGGAGAGAGAGAGGAATGGAGGAGGAGGAGAGGGAAAGGGAAAGAATGAGGAGCAATTTCTGTAAAAATTAGGGCTAAATTTAATAGGTCTCACAGGAAAGTATGTCCACTAACCCTCCTGTCTGCATCAGTATGTAACAATAAAAACATGAGTAAAAGTAGTAACCATTCAGCATTCACTTCAGTTAGTAGCAAAACCCCTAGGCTTCATAATATTAGTTTCCTCCTCTCTTACTCCTTGTCTTTTTCACTGGGCTTCAGAAAAACTGTGGCTCTTTGGCTCCGCCCACTGAGGTTTACTGTAACTCAACCAAATGGGATTATTTCTGCCTCTGAGGAATATTTGCAGAACTAAAACCCTAATCTGCAAAAGAAGACACAGCGGTAATAAACCAAAATGGCCCAGTGTGAAGGGGAGCACTAACACCAGGTCTCACCCTGAGGCTCCTGGGTCTTCTTGTCGTCGCAGGTGGTGTCGGACTTGAGCGTGTGGCTGCTGCTGTTGAGCGAGTCGTGTCCGTCCTCGTCGTCCAGGATGCCCGCGAAGCTGATCTTCCTCTCGTAGCGGTGGCGTCCGAGCTCCGGGTCCAGACGCAGACGGCAGCTGTCCAGGTCCTGCAGACAAGTGGTCAAGTGAATAGTCAACATTGTATATGTCCTGTAAATTCACATATCTGTTTTTTGTCCTTCTCACTGAAAAATATTGCAAATATATTGATATTTTATAATGTTTCCACCTATTTCATTCTGCATACACTTCATATTTTTGGTATATTTTCATATTCTGCATTCATTCTTTCTTTGACTACTGCATTTTTCCCCCCCATACTTCTCATTCATGCATTCTTCAACACATCTAGTTCTAACTTGTCAGTTGGATCATGTTTATATAGACCCCATTTGCTAGATTGTCGTTTATATTGTTTTTTCTATTTATATAAAATGTTTTATTGCTGTATCCTTTCCCTGTGGGATCTTCAAGGTTTCATCTTATCTCGCCAACAAATAGCTGGACAGTAGACTTTCTAGAAAAAGAAGAGAAAATCCATATATTTACTGTACAGAAGACTGAGTTGTACTACTGACCACTAGTGGCTCTGTGCGCGGTCTTGGTAAGCAGGGGAAGGTCTCTCGCAGGAAGGTGGTGATCTCCAACAACAGCTGGCAGGCAGCCATCTTGAGAGCAAACGGGCAGCCGCATTTTGTAGGATTGACAGTATCTTTGGGGTTGAAATGGTAAAAACAAAATAGTTAATAGGTTATAAATAGTTAAAGTAGTAATTTTTAGCAGTAATTAATTTTTTCAGTAAAATAAATAGAAGAAAAATGTACTGTAAATAGTGGGGAAAAACAAGCATTACATTTAAAATGTCCAACCAAAAAACAGTAGAGCAAGAATATATATATAGTACATCTAACCTAAAAAAAGAAAAAAAACATTTTGAAAATAAATCAAAACACTGAATACAAATCATAAAAATTATACAGTGAGACATAAACAACATTTTTGAAAATATCGAGAACAAAAGATATTAAAGTTTTTGGGTAAAAAACAATATGTTTAGAAAAAAACTCTCCACCAAAGCTGTGCTGTTGGGACATTACACTCCTCCAACTCACTGTCATCTAAATAGTCTTCTTCCTCATCTTCTTTTCTCATTCTTCGCTTGGTCTCCTCATCATAAATGTAGCCCAGGATGTTGGCCGGGCTTTCACTGTCTGAGTGACACAACTCGCTGAGTCTCGTGCCAATTGCCTGAGTGGATAAAACACACACACACACACACACACACACACACACGCACACACTCATTTACTAAAACCTACTCCTACATCAATACTAGCCTATTAGATGACTTCAGTAACTCTTAAACTCACGTCTCCCCACTGGCAGAAGTACTTGGCGGCGTTCCACTGTAGTTTCTGGTTCCTTTTGTTTCCCACCACGGGGGACCGGCCCCTGGACAGGCCCCTCTTGGTGATATTTACATGGTGGCCCTTCATCCACTCCGGCCAGTTGCCACGGTTACAGCGGTGGACGAACCGGGCACACTCCAGGAAGAGGGAGGCCCTGGCTACCACTGGAGCTTCCTGGAAGAACCAGGAAGTAGGTATAAATGTTAATGTCTAAGATTTTCATGTATTTATCCTCCATCTATCCTGCTTTACTGTAATACTGCAGACAATTCTTTCTTGAATGATATACAGAACTAAACTACTATACACCAAACTCCAAACTCTCTCAACACCTGTTACATCTCTTTTATTTATTTCTTTTATTTATATGTTTTATTATTATCCTTACTTACCCATTTTATCTTTCTTTCTTTTTTAATTTCATTTTATGGCTTGATAATGTCATTTAACCAGACAAATTATGAATTTTTTTGTGTTTTATGTGAAGCATATTGAATTTGCCTTGTGTATGAAATGTGCTATATAAATAAAGTTTGCCTTGCCTTGCCTTGCCTCAACCAACTAGAAACCAGACAATTCCTTAATAAATAAACAAAGTAATTTCCAAGCTTAAGGCAAAATAAATAGCCAAAATTCAGGGACCAATCACAATTGAGTATTCAACAAAGCTGTGTAATCATTGGAAATAATCATGATCTCTAAGGATGGATGAACTGCCATGGAGCATCTATGACATATTACAGTTTTTCTCGATCGCTTACACACTATAACTGGGCCTGTTAACTAAACATCCCAAACCATGACGCCATCTACCAAAAGACAGACCCATTTCCCAAAACTATAAACACTATTCCCCTGTTTTCACACATGATTCACATTTGTTGAACTTTTTGTGAAAAACTCTACACACAAATCCCTTCATATATCACTGGCTGCACCATGTGCTCATTTAGAAAGCATTGGCATTCAATATCATTAACTCAAGTCATCACAGCTCAAACCCAATTAACACACAATTCCCCAGGTGCAAACACTAAGAGTCAAAATTGTTCACACACCAATCAGAACCTCAGGATAAATAGATAGATAGATAGATAGATAGATAGATAGATAGATAGATAGATAGATAGATAGATAGATAGATAGATAAAAGGGCCATGGGTCAGTTCGATTGTTTTGGAACAATGGATCCACAAAGACCTGAAGGTAGAGGAAGAGGACACAGGAGAGGAGGTGGAAGAGGAAGGGCAAGGGCAAGGAGACAAATAATTTCTGATGAGATTCTCAAATTGGGATGCTGAGGCAAAATAAATGTGATTTCTTTCTTTATCTACAAACTGTTTTTTTTTTATTGGTTTATATTGGTAAATACATGGAAATTATTTTACTGTATTCTACGTTCTTTATCAGTTGCATATTTTTACAGTACATTTACTTTTTCACTCAATTTCAGTTTATTTTACTACCGTACATTGAGGAATTAAAAATGTTGAAAATGTATACATGTGTTGTGTCTTTATATTGTGTTCATCATGTAAAGAGGTTGTTCTGGGGGAAAACCATAAGTGCCATTATTCATTGCAGTAACAGGTTTTTACAGTAGTGTTCTGAATTGATCTCACCAGTGTGTAATGGCTACTTTGTAGTGTATGTGTATTTGATGGCTTTTGTGTGATATCTGAAGGCAAAGTTTGGTTTAGATGTAAGATTACATGGTTTTGAGTAGAGAGTTTGGTTTTGACATGGAAGTTTGAAGTTTGTGAAGATGAGTGTGCAGTTATGCATTTGTGTTTAGAGTTTTGGGAAATGGAGCATAATTTCAAGAAATGTGTCTTAGCAATCAAGAAAAACTGTATTATCCTTACTTACCCATTTTATCTTTCTTTCTTTTTTAATTTCATTTTATGACTTGATAATGTCATTTTACCAGACAAATTATGCATTTTTTTGTGTTTTATGTGAAGCACATTGAATTTGCCTTGTGTATGAAATGTGCTATATAAATAAAGTTTGCCTTGCCTTGCCTCAACCAACTAGAAACCAGACAATTCCTTAATAAATAAACAAAGTAATTTCCAAGCTTAAGGCAAAATAAATAGCCAAAATTCAGGGACCAATCACAATTGAGTATTCAACAAAGCTGTGTAATCATTGGAAATAATCATGATCTCTAAGGATGGATGAACTGCTATGGAGCATCTATGACATATTAACCATCATCCTGCCTATCTTGTATAAATCTAAATGACCTGTGGGGAAGCATTTCCATTTGGTTACGGGACATTTCTCAATTTGTTCACATTTCAAACTTGTCCGCATAGACTCTAGTTTAGTGTCTAATCTTGTGTACGGATCCTAAGACGCACCAGGTCGAGGGCAGCGGCCAAGATGGAGGCGTCGGGGATGGTTCCCGGCTCGCAGCAGTTCAGCAGGAACTGGAAACGCTTCATGCCCTGACGGATGGCGCCCAGGTTCACCACGTTCTTGTTCTTCATCGCCTCCTGGCTGGCTGCTAGACGCTCCTGGAAACCATGAGGGCCTGGAGGATGGGAGGGTAGGGGGAATGGAGGCAGATTGATGAGAAGAGAAGAGAAGAGAAGAGAAGAGAGGAGAAGAGAAGAGAGGAGAAGAGGAGAGAAGAGAAGAGAGGAGGAGAGAAGAGAAGAGAAGAGACGAGGAGAGAAGAGAAGAGACGAGGAGAGAAGAGAAGAGAAGAGACGAGGAGAGAAGAGAAGAGACGAGAAGAGAAGAGACGAGGAGAGCAGAGAAGAGACGAGGAGAGCAGAGAAGAGAAGAGAAGAGAAGAGAAGAGAAGAGAAGAGAAGAGAGGACAAGGCAGTAACAGAACAAGTGAGGGAGAAAAATTGCCAAAAAACATATCTGGGCACAATCTTTTGCAAAATCAAGACTGGACATGTATTTTTCAGGTCAACAGCAGCCCTGTAGAGCATTGCGTTACTAGGCAACATCGCCATCCAGGACATTTCACAAAAAGCACTGAAGAGCCACTGACAAATGAAGTTGAGTGAAAGATGGACACACAGCCATAGGCTATGGTTACACTTGGCTTTTTAATGGGACTTCTGTCATCTGATCCCGTCAGGAGGCATTAAGTGACAGGTCTAGATGCACAAAAAGATCAGATTTTCATAAAATTGCTTTTGGATCTTAAAAATCAGATGTGGCAATGATTGGAATTGTATGTACACTGCAAAGTGTAAAGATTTCTGGGTTTCCAGACCTATCAAGCTTATTTTATGATATTTTTAGTCAAATTATCTCACTGCACTGGCAGATAACATTGCTGGGTTCAATACATTTCACTTGATACATGCCAATATGACTTCTTTCAAGAAATCATCATAAAACAATGACGAAAATCTTGAAACAAGAACACAAGAACAAGTAAACGTCTTGAAACAAGTTACATTCTCCAGAAAAAAAGTCCAGATGAAACCGGTAAAATTATCTGCCAGTGCAGTAAGATGATTTCACACAAAAAAATAAGCTTGATAAGTCTGGCTACAAGATAAAATAACTTAACAAGTTCTCAGAACAGTTTTTGCAGTGTAGTTTGGACACAATCAAAGTAAAGAGATGCGGAGGAACAGCTGGAAGAAGTAGTGCAGAGAGAGATTTAACATTTTCAGGCCGAGTGCGGACATACAGCGATGCGATTCATAAATTCTATTCGTTAAAATGGGATCTTAAAGTGAACTGACAAGTGTAACCGTAGCCGTAGAGAACAAAGCTATGTGGACCATTCTGTTTTATCAGTTGACTGAAACCCAAGCATTGGAAAACACCACCACACATCACCACAGAAGAGACAGAGAGAGAGCGCTGAGAGCCTCATGCTTGACGTGGCACAAAAAATGCGCTCTACAGCACAAAGATGGTTTTATAGATTTGCGTTCATCCCAAGCCCCCGTGTCCTCCATTCCTCTCTTTTCACCTGTCTTTTTTTATCATCAAAATAGACCGATTACAATGTGAAGGAAAGAGGAAAAGTTTGTCGTGCATAGTAGGTAAGAGGAGGATCTAGGGTTGGTAACACAACAGTGGGGGAAGAATCCTAAAAAAATATGAAATCACGGTGATCAACCTTTTCTTTACAATGCTGAAAAGCTGTTTCTGTTTGGAAAGGCTGATAAATTGAATGTAGGTAACTGCAAACAATCAAGAGCCGCCTTTGGAGAGAAAACAATACAATCTGAGGCCACTTCACACCTGGGTCCACTCCTAAAAATATGTCATTTTCAACACATCTGAGTGTCTAGTTTGGGACAACACACACTTGCGCTTCTTTTTAATTCGCTACAGCTTATGCAGCATATACCAATAACAACATACAGTATATTGACACATTGTACAATTTATGTAGAAATATCTGTTACAAATGTGTTCCAAAAAGCTCTTGAAAACATGGGAAGGGTGGCACTCAAAAACACTTAAAGGAGCTATGTGTAGCATTTTGTGTTTCTCAAATTGAAGACCACATTTCCCATGATCCCTGTTACTTCTCATTGCAAATAGGATGCTGCTACCTGTCATCTCTCACACTCCCAAGCATTACTCCTCGTGCGTTTGTTTTGAAGAGCAAGAAGAAGAATAAGATCAAGCATGAAGTTGAAACTATGCAATTAGAATAGAAGAACTGGAACAAAGTTGTCCATTACTTGCAAAGTAAAACGGTTCCTGCTTTGTGCCGTAAAGCAATCTCCCTTTGTGCTGTACAGCAATACAGCAGATCTCCCGTGAAATTCGACCCAATGCCACACAATGTAAAATGCAATGTAGAGGCTGCCAGTCTTCTCTGTGATGGTCTCAATTGTTTACATTAATTATACTAATGTTTCAGAAATAATGTGGTAAAGCTTTATTAATATTAAAATGCTAAAAAAGTCTCAAGAAAATATAAAACTTGTCTAAACTTGTGTAAAAGTGCCGCCCTTTCTGTGTTTTACATTAACTTTTTGCAGTTTTTGGCAGAGTGGGCTGCCAGAAGGTCATGCCAAAAATTCTTTAAAACAAAAGTGTGTTTTCCCAAACTAGACACTCAGGTGGGTTGGAAACGACACGTCCCGTTGGAAGAGAAGAGTGTAGCAGGCAGCTGTCCGGCAGAGCTGACATGGAGAATGGCAGACGGACGAACTGGCAGGAGAGGACAGACCACGGACTGGCGAGACAAGACACGACACACACGGACAGACAGAGGCAGGGACAGAGAGAGAGAGGACGGTGGGGTGGGGGTGGGCGAGGGGCACCCCGGGGTGGGGGAGGTCTACCATCTTTCTCTTCTGTGTGGTGAAGCTTGGATGGATTCCTCCTGCCAGACCGCCATTTACCGAGCCGCTTGAAGAAATTCTCCTCCTCGTCCCTGCCGTACTCCGGCCCCGCCGCACCGCCTTCTGACAGCTTCACCGCGCTGGTGAACTTCACCTGGGATCCACGAGCACACACACACACACACACACACACACACACACACAAACACAGCGTAGCCATGCACAGATAGCCATACACACAATCAATAGGCAACAGCCATATACGTAAATAATCTTATGATCATCTGAATCATAATATCACAAACAAAATCTCAGGTTTTCTTCTCTCTACTCGTTCACACTTCTCTGCACATAGTCACTAAATTTGTCTTGTGAAACTGTACATTACTGTGTCATTTGAGAATCATGGCTAGCTTCATACATAGTTCAAATAATTTCTTACAAATTTCAACGTAGCTGCTTTGACAAAAAACCCTGAGAAAAAACAGAATTTTCATCCCAATTGACTACATTTGTGTGAGACATCCTAAATGGTTTTGGAAAATAAAATCTAGCAGCTTCTACTACCCCGAAATCTAGTCGTTTTTGTTTTTGTTTCTAGTTTGTTTCTAGTTTGTTTTTAACTGTTACACTATCTCCTAACATATTGCTAGTGAACGAATGCCTGACGATGTCACTTTGGAAAATGTCTTAAAATCATCCGAAATCATCCGGTACAAAACAGGAACCAATCAGCTTTCAATGTGCGTGTTAACTCTACTTTGCGCTCTTTTCCTGTGTCTTTTTCAGTTTCCACCAGCAGCAACAGTTTGGAACAACTGCAAAAAGTTGCTAAAATAGAGACAATGCAACTGATTTTTGAGGGGTTTGGCTCGCTGCGTTCATTGACACACACTGTCAGTGTGGACAGCCTCACTGAAACTACTGCTATTTACTGTTTCATGCTGTTCGCTCGCTTGCAACGCTGTTTATTAGGAACCAGTGTTATCCAGAGACACTGAGTGGACAATGGGTGTGGTAATTGTTGACTCCCTGACCTTGGAGCTCTGTCGTATGAAGGAGAGACGATCCACTGAGCTGATATCCAGCAGGTCCTCCACGCCGTCCGTCAGTCCCGACAGAGAAGAGCGCTTTAGCCAGTTACCTGGGGAGACACACACACACACACACACACACAAACACACACATCAACAGACGTGAACGAACACAGAAGCATGTAAAGGCCACATGCACACACACACACACACAGGTATGAAGGCAAGAGCACACACACACACACATAAAAGGGTTAGATTTAGGAAGAAAAGTGCACATGAGGGAAGAGTACCCACTGACCATGACGACACACACATTCAGGGTATTTTAGCTCACACAGGTTCACAGACTGAGGTTCCTTCAAACATGGCCCTCTCAAAGGTACAAAATGAACTGCATTGCTTTTTATAAGAAGACTAAGGGATCGGTTCATGTTTAAACAAAAGACCCCGGTCGAGCAGTATTTGCAAATCCATTTTAATGGTATGTTTTCGCCTAAGTAGGAGCCAGTGGGTGGGGTTTGCCACGTAGGACTGTGTGCCGGAAAGTTCAGACAATCACAGGAACGTTTTTGAAAGGCTGCTACTTACTCTATGACTGAAAAGTGTCCCAGAAACTGATCTGAATTGTCCTGCTGCGATATGCCCCACCCATCTGGTACTGCATGTATGTAAAAAACACAATAACGCTAAGAATTATTTGCAAATACTATTTGACCCAGGTCTGGAACACAGTGCACACTGGGAAAGATACGAACAGATACGATACAAATATGAAGATGGTTACACATCCACATACGTAAGACAGAGAGAGTGAGTGGTAGGCGAACAGTCCCACGGCATGCTAAGGCACAGAAAGGAACACAAAACAGACCAAAGAGATGAAGTGACTTGGCCTGGCGGAGGCAGGCACTGCGCCCGTATTGGACATACAGAACACATCATGTTAGAGTGAAATGCAGTAATTGAAAGTTGACAATTAAAAGAAGGAGAGCATATGCAATGAGGTATGATCATGGAAATACATATTGTTACCAGATCTGGTACAAAAGCATTTGACAGCATGTTTTTAGCAAACCCAGAGCCCAGATCATCAATGCATGTTGCTTTTCTGATTAGCATGTTAACACTGACCAAATCCAGATACCCTTGGCCAAATCATATTGGCTCATATTTGGCTTCTCAAATGTGATTTCACATCACCTGCCTTGGAGCAGGAAACGCCTCAAAAAATCAGGAAACTGCATCAAAGAGTCAAAAACTGCATCAAAGAGTCTGGATTTGGCCACTGTTGCATTATGGTTAAAGAGATGGGTGAAGAGGTGCGGTCAGTGATCATAGTTCAAAAATTGTCCTTTGAGATGCTTGAGGAATTTGGCCCATTATAGTTTGAATGGATTTGATTGGTATTTTAACCAGATTTGAGGAATCTAATATTTCTCAGAGGCAGAGATGCTCTGATGTCAAAAATAATGTAAATGGGCGGAGCCAAAGAACCACAATGTAGTAGTTAGCTAACGAGCAAAGTTGAATGGCAACGAAGGAACTCTGGTCAAACTATAAATAAAATAATGGCAATTAATTTTTTCATTCATTCATTCATTCATTCATTCATTCATGACCTTGGCATTCATGATCTTGGAAGGTAAGCAGCTAGTTAACTAGCTTACCTTGATAGCCATAGGCTAGTATGGCTAGTTTGAAGGCTAGCTAGGCAAACTAGCTAACCTACTGTAGATTAACCTAGATTATTTCTGCTTCCAGAGCAGCTCTGCCTTTTAGAAATGTTTGTATAACTAACACTCCAATCTGTGCAGAAATTACTTGCACGCTAAGAACAGAGGTAGTTGATGCTGCACCGACCTATTGGCAGCTTCAGTTTCTTGCGGAGGGAAATGCGGCGGGAACGGGAACGGGAGCGTCGGTCGGTGGTGGTGCCGGAGTGGGCGGTGGTGCACTCTGAGGTGTCCTGCTCTGATTGGCTGCTGGTGTCGCTGGCGGCGCTCTGCGACTTGAACATCTTCCTCCAAAAATCCTTCCTGCCCAGCAGAGCGCCGGGGATCTGCTCTTCACTGGAGGGACAGAGAGAGGGAGAGGGGGAGGGGGAGGGGAGGAGAAAGTCTATATGAAGATGAAAGCTTAAACAAATGTAGAAATACAAACAGATATTTTCATTTGTCTAATCTGATATAGGTTTTTATAAATTCTCATATCTTTCAGTGTACATATTCTCCTTAAGAATAAGACTGGGATCTGTTCTTCACTGAAGGGAGAGAGGGAGCGAAGAGGGGGGAGTTTGGAAAGGATAAGAGGCAGGCAATTTTCCTTTTTTGAGTAGGGTGGGGTGGGGTGGAGGGTGAGGGCTCTTAATGGATGGTGCCATGGAGGTGTTGTGAGGTGGGACACTCACTGTTCGGGTGTCTGGGGGGGTCTACTGGAGATGTAGCTGCGACACTCATCTGCAGCGCTGGACACCTGACCCTTCTCCCCGGACACACCGGCCTCCGACCTGCACACACACACCCCAACACACAGACAGAGCGCTCAGGCCAACTGACTCAGACACTAACTGACTGTCCTGATGCAATAAAACCCCACCCATGTGCTGCACCCATGGAGATTAAAACTCGTTCTGCTCTGGTGAGAATTTGAAGGGTGTTGGTGAAGATTTGGAGAATGTTTGGCCCTTGCAGATAGGAGCCTCTCATTGCTTAAATATTATATTATATGTTATATTGAAATTATCCATAATAAGTGGAATTTTCATTTTGTGATATGAGCAATTCAGTCGGCATAATTAGGAATTTGTTTCTTGCCACATCTGAGACAAGCATACATGTACGCATTTCACCAGAAGGGTCAGAGAGCAGGGCGGCAGCAACCCTGGAGCAGGTTGGGGTTCAATGTCTTGCTCAAGGACACTTCAGCAGGGACGGACACATGGCTGTCGCGGGGATCGAACTTGTGACATGCTGGTTATGTGCCAGTCTTTCTAACAACCCCTCAGACACTTTCTCCAGATTTAACTATTGCTAGTTTATGATTGGACAAAGCGTGATGTCAGTCAGACCATTTCTGGCCAGCAATTGGCCGGTACCTCCTGGGTCCAGGTGGTTTCGGCTCGTCCCTCTCGTCGGGCTTCTTGGTGGTGGTGACTTTCTCTGTGCTGTCCAGGAGCGCGCTCAGTGCCACCCTGCGAAACACATTGCCATGGGACTCCTTGATGAACTGCACCAGCTGGCGGATGTCACAGTACAGACCCTGGAGAGGGAGAGTGCGAGAAACAAGTGAGAGGGAGGGATGTGCGAACGGAGGAGTGTGTGAGAGAAAGAGAGAGATTAAGTCGCAAAGAGAGAGAGAGAGTGTGTGAGTGAGAGGAGCGAAGAGTGAGAAAACAAGGAGGAGAGAGGGAGGAAAATGACTAGTCTAATGAAATTAAACAGATTTTACTAGCAATTTTCATACATCAAGCGTGCGTTTTTGCACGTGCATGAGTATATGTATGCATGTTGTGTGTGTGCATGCATGACTTTTTGTCTGTGTTAACTCCAGCCACCCAGCTCCAGCCTGTGAGTAGGTGGCCTATGATGCTGTGCCATATTAAAGTGTGAGCCTGCCTTGAAAGTGTGTCATCCTCTGCCAACGTATGCCAACCATGCCAGCCTTGAGGCTAGCAAGGCTCCACAGAGAAGCCATGGTAACACATCGCTCTCAAAGCAGCCATGGATGTACCGGATAAGAGGAACGCAATGAGCAGTTTTGTTGCTAGAAACGATTTTCACCATTTGCAGAATAGTAGTCGGTTGATTGATTTGTAGGGTGAGCTAAAAAAACGTCTTGATACGTCTCTTGCAGCTGCAGTGTTTTATGTCAGGATCAAAATCAGAATATTTAGGGTTTGGTGTGAAAGATGAGCGACAGTTTGGTTGAAAATGAGTAAATCGCTGGAAAAGCTCTTGTTGAGCTCCATCTGATGGTTAAAAGAACACATTTGTAATCATAAACAAAATTAGGACAAAGAGGAAAATCCGAAGACGTAACTGCATGTAATTTGCTTTTTATAGAATTTCAATTTTATAAATGTGCTTAATCTTTGTAAGATGCAATCATTTAATCATTTTAGTTCTGCTTTAAAATCAGAAGAAATGTCACTTGCACCCCTTTCACTCTAAGCCCTTGATATATACAGTTCAAGCCAAGCACAGAGACAATCTGAGAGTATGCATAAATGATCTTAAAGATAGTGAGATTAAGCACAGTGACATCCCATGTCCAAATCACTTCATGTATGACAAACCATTAACAAAAGGAGTCATAAATGTTTAAATGACTCTGCATTAGGCTCGGTACAAAATGAGCCATTAATTATTCAGCTACAACATGCTGCAAAAAGTAATACGAGTGTCCAAGTCTAATGGGAGTACAACTGATACGAGTGCCGCCGACTGAAGATTTGAAGGACTGAGTCGAGTGAGAGGGAGAGAGAATGATGGGGATTAAGAAAGATCAAGGCAGGGAGAGAGAGAGAGAGAGAGAGAGAGACAGATAGATAGTTTTACACACACACACACCACTCACCAGGTTCTCGGGGCTGTGCAGTTCGTGCGTGGTCGAGGCGCAGCGGGTGATCAGAGACTTGAACATGCAGCCCACCACCACCGCCTCCATGTTCTGGGCCAGGGACTTGTTGTCCCCCGTGGTGAAGTTATTCCCGAAGCCCGCCTTGTCTGGAAGCAACAGGGAGGCGGGAGAGACCACGGATCACACAGGGGGTGGTTTAGTCAGCGGGGGAGAGAACATTATTGACTGCTGACCAGCTGAATATAAAACAGTGAGCCCAAACAACAGGGAGGGGAAGGAGGGGAAGGGGGGCAGGTGGGGGGAAGGAAAAGGGGTTCAGAGGCACAAAATCATAAGCGCATGGGGGGAGAAGCAAACTGAAAGGGATTCTGAGTAGGGAGTAAGGAATACATGCAAGTGACTAAGGCCTGCTTTTAAACTTAGGGGGTCTTATTCTCTTGGTCCAGTTAGATGATGCTAAGATCTTACTGTCTATGGATAAAAAGATGAGCTAGACTATAAATAAAGACCAGATTCAACCACACAGGTCTAAATTTGGGAGTTGCAGGCGAGATTCATCACCTTTGGACAGAGTGAGGGGTGCAGAAATGGAAGCGGTGCCTAGGGAAGGGTCTGATCAGGTGAGTATATTCATCTTAACTGCTACTATTATTGACTGTTATTGATTATTGATCATGTGTATCTACCGATGTTTCTTTTTTTCGCCCTCCTGGACCTCTCACCTGCACTGCCGTACTCTGCAAGAGAAAAGAGGCGGGGCACAAGTTGATTGACGTCAGGCCGGCACAGACATGTACGTGGTGTCAGAAAGGACGCGGCACCCCACCTCCAGAAGGAGGTGAACTTGAAATGCATATACACACACACACAGAAACACACACACTGACACCAAAAACCAAACAGGGTGCCCTGTGCACTTTCCTAATCAAAACACTCATCGGTTCAGTAACTTGCCAATTGAATATTGTACATTAGGAATGTGCTGATTGTAGTTACCACGTACAAAATGCTTGATATTTCAGTGCAAAACTGAATTGGCATGTACAATATGTCTCAATGCTCAGCGGTAAAGCCATTGATTGGGCAGAGATGTGATGGGCGCAGCTTTGGATTGGCAAGTGTACAGAATGGATGAGTGAGTAAGGAAGGGAGGATTCAGCTGGTTGAGGCGGATGGAGGGAGGAGGGGACGATGGAGGCGGGAGGAGGACGAGGAGGAGGGGAGGGACACAGCAGAGCAGAGACAAGTGGAAGGACGAGGGGAAACACAGATATCAAACGGAGATAGCGCTGGAATGCAGAGTCGAAGTGCGAGGTGAGACAGCGGTAGTACAATTCAGCTTTGTGAACCAGAGAGCAAAACATCTGTCTGCTATCTGTCAAAAATTTGACATGTACAAGTTTTTAATCTTGTGCCATACTGATACTGTAATGCAGCACCCATGTTAGACCTTCGAGTGTGATGCAGATTTTAATATTATTACAGTTTAGTGTATTATAGTTGTAAATATATGAAGACCAAACGTAGTAGAGGCTGCTGGAGTGTGTGTGTGTGTGTGTGTGTGTGTGTGTGTGTGTGTGTGTGTGTGTGTGTGTGTGTTTGACTGTATAGGTCGGCATGTACATAGGGCTATACCGATATATTGGTTTACAGGTATAAGAGTCAGATATTCAGTGTGTTCCACCTCTGATATGATGGATATGATGCAGTATGATTGATTATTGATCATCTATTGTATCACTGATCAATACTACACTGGATGTCTATGGGAAGCCCTTAACCTGAACTGAGTCTAATGCAACATTTTGATCAGATTCCACACAAAAATATGCGTAAATATGCATTATTCACATTCACATATTATTGTTATTGTTATTATCTTGGGTTTTAATGGAGATTTTTAGTGTCCCATGGTCTAAATTGCTGTTAAAGAGGCTTTTTCACCCTGACAAGAATAAAATCCTTGTAATTTATTGGCATGAAAATGTTCAAATAAAGAAAAAAAAAAAAAAAAAAACATTGGCTATTGACAGCTTCAATCCAAAAATATCAGTGTGGAAAACCAATATCGGTCAAACCCCGATACACACTATGCGTACATCTGTTATCTGTGTGTGTGTGTGTGTGTGTGTTTGTGTGTGGAGGGGTAAGCATCCGCATCCAGTCCCACTCACACACACCACCGACTTACTATCGGTGATGGGCTCCATGCAGAAGCCCAGCAGCGCGTGCAGGAAGTCCACGATGTTGTTGAGCGAGTCTTTGTTGACGTACTCTCTCATTGTCTGACGAAACTGCACCTTGTCCAGCTTGTACAGGTTGGTCAGACAGTTCTGGGCCTGGGTGGGGGTGGGGGGTGGGGGGAGTCGGGGGCAGGACACGTCAAAGGGAAAAAAAATCTCACTGTGCATAATAAAAGATTTACATAGAGCAGTGTTTCAGGCCGGCCTACTTGGTTTCATTATGCCTGTTCCCAAAATAAGTCTGTGAGGATGTGCTATTTTCATCGCTTCCATCGCTTTATTGATTTTCATGAAGGACATCAAAAAGACATCTTTCTCCTTTACTACTTAATAACTCAAATGATGAAAATATCGCTTAATTAACATAAAAAAATAATCACGACCCCATCTGTATCATATCAGTGAAGTTATGAAGTCAGCCCAGTGCTCCCTGATATTCGCAGTATCTGAGGATCCATTTCGGTTTCATGAAACATTTATTACGCAAAAAGGGCAAAACACTGAATAATTGATGTAAAAAAAATAAAAATACATGTCAGGCATCACAAACGCTGTGGATTTGTGAAAGCTGCAAAAACACTCCCAGGGGAGTGTCAGCGGAGGTGAAGAGAGGAGACTGACCTGCATCCTGAGGCGGTCTCCTGACAGGCCGCGGTGTCCCTCTCCGCAGCCGTAGGCGCATCCCAGAGACTTGACTATCTTTATCAGCATGGTCAGGGCCAGCCGGTGGGTGCTGAGGCCGGAGCCTTCCTCCTGTCCACAGGGAAGGAGGGAATGAAAGGCACAACCAGCAACTTGGGCCACATTGGACGTTTACTGATGTAAAAATATTTTGGAGGCAAAAATATTTGTATTACGTAATTGAGTTACACAATGGGTGGAGTCAAAAAAACAACATTTTTCAGAGTGCAAGGTAGCTAGGTGGCAAACCTGAAAGGCAAAGAAGGACATTTTTGTCAAAATATAAACATAAATATAAATGCTAATGACTTATTTTTTCATTCTTTCACCACCTCAAGTAGCTAACTAGCTTACCTAGCTAGCTATAGGCTAGTTTCGCTAGTTTGAACTTGGAAGGTCAGCTAGGCTAACTAGCTAACCTAGATAACTTAGTATGGATAGATTGCATTCTTACAGTTAGTAGCAGAGTGCTAAGCTTCATAATATTAGCTTCCTCCTCTCTTACTCTTGTCTTTTTCACTGGGTTTCAGTACACCATTTTAGAATAAACTGTGGTTCTTTGGCTCCGCACACTGAGGTTCAACTCAACCAATGAGATCATTTGTATAGCTAACTATGTTTGTACAATTAAAACTCTAATTTGCATTTATAGGTATATTTTGGCTATGGTCACACTGAGTCACATAGAGTGGATTACATATAGTATCTCTGTATGGTATTGACACACTGACATACAATTGACATACAATCACAGTAAATAAAGAGACTATTGATCATAAATTAGAGAAGAATCTCTGAAATCGATTACGTTAAGTGGAACACCCAATCCTTTAGCAAACACAATCTTGTGTTACAGGACTGACTCTTCCAACTCCATAACCCGATACACACCTTGCTATCGTTATCCTTGTTATTCTTCACGTCATCTTTGCTCCCCTGCCCGCTTCCTCCACCACTTCCTCCTCCTCCTCCTCCGCCTCCATCTCCTCCGCCTCCTCCTCCTCCCCCTGCGCCGGCCCCCGGGACCGAACCCCCTCCCTGGGCTCCTCCCCCCAGGCCCTGACCGGCCGGGTCTTTGGACCGCGCCTCCTGGTTCTCCTTGTCGTCGGGCTTGGACAGCTTCTTGCCCATGCCGGGCACCACGCCCAGCTGCAGCAGGCAGTCGATGATGTTCAGCGCCACGTCGCAGATCCTGGAGCTGATGTCGTGGCTCAGGACGGCGTACAGCGCCCGCAGGACCGCCTGGGGGACGAGGTGCAGGGGGGAAAAAGGTGAAAGGTCGTTTGTGAGGGAGAGATGAGAGGCTTAATGTGTTGTATTTTGGGTTTAAGTGTAAAAAACACTCCAAACTCTATGAGTACTGAGACATGAAGCTGTCATCTGGTTATTAGTGTAGAAGTGTGTAATAAAATTACTTCTATTTCTGCCCATTTATTTTGATTAGATGGACTTGAAACACTTGAGATATCTCTTAGAAAAGGTGGAATCTATGTACACATGTAAGGCCTGGACAAAATGGTAGTTTTTCTGGGCAAACGGCCATATAATATAATAATATATACAGGACCAATTCTCCATTAACTATATTTCCCTACAGGGACCATTTAAGTTTCATCAAATGAAAGACTTAAAGTCACACAAAGTGACTTTTTTTTGCCTTTTTAGCTCATTCTATCATACCATATACCTAGAGTATTTCACAATTTGTGCCAAAAAAATATAAAATAAATCTATATTTTATTATAGTTTTATATCAAAATCTCATTACTTTTACGTCCTGGAAAGCAGTGGTGACTTCATCATCACCAACCAATAAAATCACCACAGATTTTTTGAACAGTCCCGCCCCTCTGCCCCTCCCATCAAAAAAACTGTGATTCTCTTCCTAGCTGATATCCCATTGGTTTATCCTTTTGAGCGCTCCCTCCCTGCGTTATGTCCCGCCCCAACACCCTTTTCCACCCCCGCTCTCAAAACGCGGTTTCGCTGTGACTGTAACGGCCTCGCTCACGGTGAGGTCCAGCATGCCGTTCTTCAGGATGAAGTTGTTGGTCCCCTCGATGTTCTCGCCCTCCTCCAGACAGGAGTAGTTGATGCAGGAGTCGGTGAGGCTGCGCGGCAGGTTGGCGCAGGCCAGCGGCTCCACGGGGAGCTCGGGCACGGCCACGGGGTTGCACAGCTTCTTCATGTGCTCGGTGAAGAAGTCGGCGTAGCCCACGTTGAAGGACGCCACCGTGGTGTTGAACGCCGCCATGGTGATGGTGGAGATCTGGGAGCGCACTGCGGGAGGGCGGGGAGACAGGGGGGAGGGGGAGGTGAAAGGAAAGCACAGATGGAGGGACGTTGTCATTCGTCCTGTTTACCGAGGACGCATATGGGATCCACATGCGGGATGATGTCAGTGGTCTCTGTGAGGAGAGGAGCTGAATGTTCTGCTGTGTTTATTTTCGTCTCTGTGTCTGGATCCATTTTTTTTTTTTATTCTACAATTTGCTATTCTGTGTATTTCCATTACGCTCATCTGTTTCATTTATCCAGAGTGTATACTGTATGCAGGGTCGCTGTCAATTCATGAATAAACTCATTAATTCCAATTCAACTGAGGAACTGGAATTGGAATTTGGAAGTTGAATTTAATTCAATGAAATTCTGTGAAATTCCATGTTTTTTTTGTTTTTTTTCTTACCACATATCTGAGTATACACATAGTGTTATACTGTATATTATCAATACTGAATATCATAAAAATGTTAAAGGAACCCTTCAGGTGGTATTTGATGCAGAACATGTAATCATTAACACATACATTATGATTGAATTTGATTAGTTTAAGTGTCTTTTATTTGATTGATAATGTTTGATTTATAATGTCAAGACAGACTCTCTTAGAAGTGGAAGTTCATGGAATTTAATGAAATTCACATTCTGTTTTCATAGAGCTGGGTGACATTCCAATTCCAATTCCAACTCCAGGAATTGGAATTTGCCATGTTGCATTCTCAATTCAGCTGACTTTATTGTTTCCTCTATCCCACTGATAATCTATCATATCAGAATCAATTCTATTCTGCGCTATTAAATTTTGCTCTCGGTAAACTTCATGGCACACTCAGCATTGTGCGCTGTAGCGTGGAGCGGAGTCTGAAGCCTGCAGCGCTATTACTTTTATGTAAATTAGTGTTGTTATGAGAATATTACTGTTACGTAATCTTGTCCTATTTCTGCTCCGCTCAGCAGCAGTGCCAGTCATTCCTTTTATTATAGCTGATGGTTGTAATATGTTTGTTTAGTTTCTTTCATTTCACTGCGGTTTGTAATTTTTTTTTACTTCAATATGTTTCTATAAAAAGCGGACGTTTGCCACACACTTAATTTTTTTCCCCTGCACTCCGCCAGCGTCTCTAAGCGCTACAGCAGTGCACAGTGCAATACACACACACATATTGATTATTATTATATATTCTTTTCAGCAGAGTTGTATAGTTGTCTAGTCTTGAGAAAATCTTTTTGATGTATTGGACTTGTCTTGGTCTGTAGTTTTATTGATATTTGCTTTATTTTCCCCAGTAGCACAAACAATTTAAAGTTCACTTCAAACTGCATACAGTATGTAACAGACCTCAAACTTCTATTCATTGATTAGTTGGAAATTGAAGAGTATATATATAGTGGTACATCTCTGTTATTCCCACCCATCTAAAATGACTGTAAATGTAATTTGACCCAGGACTACTCTACTGAAATTGTGCTTCAGTTGTTAAAGTCTCAGATGCTTAACTTCCTCTCTCTATCCTTGTCTTGATCTCTTTCCTTTCTCTTCTTTTCTTTATATCTATTGTTGATTTATTGATAGATTGATTTGTTTTCATAATTTCAAAGAAAAGTGATTTATTCTCACTGGATGGGATCGATTTGCCTTTAGAAACACCTTAAGCATTATTTTTACATTCGGAAAGAAATGTAGTTCAGTTTATTGTCTATTTTGGTCTTGAACTGGACTCTGTTCGCTCTGGTCTCGGTCTTGACTTGGTCTCAGCTGAACCTGGTCTCGGAACTGACTTGGACTCGACTAAGTCCTTACCCTCTTTGACGGTGTTGTCGCTGTGGCTGTTGGAGTGGTCGGGCATGTCTCTCAGCAGGGAGTGGTGGGAGTGGGAGTGTTTGGCGCTCAGGCTGTCTGCGTCTGCAGCCGTGTCTGTGCTGCCCCTCCGTGTGAATTTGCCTATAGGGAACGATGCAGCAGAAAAACACATCAGGTTGAATCACACACGCACACGTATGCAGACACACACTCGATAAAAGTGTCAGCTCAATTTTTAAAGCAGACGGCGAGAGAGAAAGACCAGCAATTAGACGGCTGGAGAGACCGAGCTACAAAAACATTTTGCTGCTGTTGTGTGAAAAGCTTGTAACTCTAATTTTGGGTGTATTTATCCTGTATCTATTGTGTATGTCCAGAAAATTCCTCCTTAAAGATGGAGGCAAAGTAAAGCAGTAGATCAGCAAATAGTATGGTGTAAGGGGGCATTGAGTTCAAGAAAAGTAGGCTGTTAAAAACTCACTAACTCCAGATAATAAAAAATGGTCTTTGTGCCTTCAGCGAATTTTAATCACACTTCTCAGCGAGAGCTAATAGGAAATACCAATGTTAATGAGCCGGCCTAATTCACCATCTGACAGGCCGTATCTACCCAGAATCCTATGACTCATCTAACGGGAGCTTAGTGGACAGCAAGTGGTGGAAAAATAATGAGTCTAAGGAGGGGAAGTGGCAGAAAGATAACAACATGCTCTCTGTTCTGTGACATGCTGTATTCATGTCATCATATTTCAAACTATATGGGAGATGAAAAGGTTCAAGCTGATGATTGAGACTGATACATTTTGTGAGAGTTATGGACAAAAGCAAGATTTACAAACATATCTAGGGATCAGTCACTAAAGATTGACGTTTTAACTAAGGAAAAGGTTAAGGTGATATCCAATTTCCTGATGATTTCATCTGATGATTTTTTAAATTCTAGCTCGCTGAAAAATTGACAGTCCATAGTTGTTGTTTATTTTTCAAAAGAGCACTGACTGACCAGATAATATATACAAGGATGGACGGATCTTGTGACAGACAAGCCAACAGATAGACAGAAAATCAGATGAAGCCTAAATGTCCAACTCGTCTTCACAAGGGATTCTCCGCTCTCTGCTTCAGGACTCTTGCTTTTCTGAACATTTAATACTAGTTTAAAGGCTTTATGGAGCCATTTTGAATTTTGCAACCTGAAAGTCATCAGTAAACATTTCAAAAACACATATTTCTGTCCACAAAATCTCCATAACTGGGATAAGATAATTCTGGATTCTGGATAATACGCTTTACTTCCATGCCAGCAATCATTTTTGAAGAGCAGGCATCATTTTTCCCCTCCAGATGGTGGATATCTCATTTGGAACAAAACTATTAATTCAATTCTGCCACCAAGTTGGGTGGTAGAATTGGTGGTTGGGTCCTACCCATGATGGTGGCCTGCCAGCCCCCACGGTCCAGGGTCCGCCGGTCGTCTCCCAGGCCAGAGAAGCTTCCGAAGGAGAAGGTGCTGCGGGTGGGCGAGACGTCCAGGTGGTCCTCGTGGAGCAGGAAGGGGACGCCCATACGCCGCTGACGCTTCTTCCCCGTGTGGTGGAAGGGGATGGAGCCCTTCCTCTCCCGGTCCTCACGCCGGTTCTTGAACTGGAACAGATGAGGAGATGGAGATTAAGCAATGTCATACCATGTTTCACATCGACCAGTAACTCTCCTCACTCTCTCTCATACCTACATACTTTTCTCATGTAAATGTCTATGTTTTGTTTCAGTTTTGCCTGTGAAATGAGGGAAACCGCTGAAATGAAACCTATGCCCTTGCTACAATGGCAAAAAAATAAAACTAGCTGCTGGCTTTGTTGTGCTATCCTTGGTAGGATCTAAGGAGTAATGTGTGCAGTATGGTCTCCAGTTACAATAAATCACTTTTCTTTGAAATTATGAAAATAAATAAATTAATAAATCTATCAATGAGACAAGAAATGGATATAGAGAAAGGAAAGAGATCGAAACAGGGATATAGAGAGAGGATGTTAAACTGAAATTAAACTGGATTTGCCACACAATACATAACAATGAGTGGCAGGAAATTAGACAAAAATTAGACAACAATTATCCTACTTTTTACTTGTGGTTTATCTGACACTCTCTGACTTGTCCTGATCCAGTAGACAACACCCATCTAGTACTGATCCGATGAAGAGTTGCACAAAAACATAACACTGGACAGCAGACTCAGACATGTCAGACCTTCTTGAAGATGTTCATGCCCAGGTCGGAGGACAGGTCTGGGACGGCCTGTCGGCGGAGGTTGGTCAGAGACACTTTGGCAAACGTCTCGGTGCTCAGAGACTTGCCCTCCTCGTTGCACTTCAGACTCATATCCTGCACAGACACAAAAGAACACATGGATGATGTGATGCTCAGCTCATCATCTGCGAGATCCTATCCCATGAAACATCTTGTGACCCCCTGGGGGGTGCCGACCCCCAGTTTGAGAACCACTGATTTGGACCGCAAATACATAGTATGCATTAAACTGTTGTTGTGGTCAAAACTGGTTGTGTTTGTTGACCACAGAACTGGTTGTGGTCAAAAAGTCAACTAAACTACCAAGGGAGCATTGATCTACTGTGGGTATCTTTATTAATATTTAACTAGCCTCTCATGAGACCAACATGCACTGCAAAAAAAACATCTTATCCATCATTTAGTCTCACATTCAGCCTTCCAATCTTATTTTTCTTCAACCAAGAGAAAAATTCTGCCAGTGAGGTGAAATAACTCCACTTGTTTACAATGCAGCTTCACTTGTTTCATGAATGTTCTAGAAATGAGTGTCCGTATGTTGAAACCAGTCAGAATAAGGCAGATCACTGCACTGCTATCAAGAAAATGACAATTGATTCTACAAAATTCTTGAAACAAGTTGATTGTGTTTGCATTGGAAACAAGTGAAATGATCGAACCCCATTTGCAGAGTTTTGTTCACTTATTTTAATTAGATTTTAGGACTCAATGGAGACTATTGTATTGAGTCCTTCTGCCAGTACCTGTGTCTTGTGTGTGTTGACCAGCGAGGGCGTGGCGGCCACCATGGAGCTGCTGCGCGGGCGGGGCAGGGGCGTGACCAGGGGCTCCGGGGCGCGCTCGGGCCTCTCCTCCAGGATCTGCCTCAGGCGCTGCAGGTAGAACATCAGGGCCCAGTGCACGCCCTCCTCCGTCCAGTGGGGCTGCAGCAGGCAGCGCAGCACCGCCACGTCGAAGTAGGTGGCGTAGCGGGCGCGCTGGGCCAGGGAGGGGGGCAGGCCGGCCGGGGCTGACGTCCTGGGATAGAATACAGAGGAGGGAGAGGATGTTTATAATGGTTTAATCTCTCACATTATGCTTAGTTGCTGGTTAATTGCCCCATGCGGGATAATTAAAGTGCCGTTGCGTTGAACTGAATTCAGCTTATAAGAGAGGGAAGGGAAGGACAGAGGAGGAATATGTGAAGAGTTTGTCTTGCAAAAGCATATAACTCCATTTTTATTTATTTCTATAACTCATGTTTTGATTTTTTTTCCAGGTAATATCAATCAAAAAATCAAACTAGTAATGCACTGTCAATAGGTGATATTGGTTTTTGCCATTTTTTTGTTAGTCAGAAAGTAGTTCATTTTTTTTTTTTCAGGAATGACATTTATCTGTTTTTGCAAATGTGTAGAAGTGGGAAGGAAGACTATGGAAGAAATGGAGGTATGGAAGATGGGAGGAAAGGAAGAGGAGTGGTGTGGAACAAGGGATGGAGAGAAAGGAGAGAAAAGCAAAGGAAGCAGGGGAGAAGGTGCAAGCAAGATGGAAAAAGAGGGACTTATTAGGCGACATTATTGAAAACCGATTAAAAAATTGGTGCATTTTGAGCCGTTTGAGCGCTGGCACACAAATACATATTACCATAACAATTACCCCACATCCTGTCCATCCCCTGTAATATTAGTGTGTCATCATCTCCCGCCACACGGCTTCATTAATAATGCATCAAAGGAGGATGGTAAACAAGGGCAGAGCCCCCCTCCAGCATCATTGGGAGAGCAGCAGGGAGAGAGGGAGCCTCGGCCTACGTGAGTCCACTATAAATAAGCTGGAATGAAGGTCAGCGGTTGGTGAGCTGCAGAGCGTATAGCGCTGCATGCTGAGGGGGAAGATATTGATACTAATAGCATGGAGAGAGAGGGAGAGAGAGAGAGAGAGAGAGAGGGAGAGAGAGAGAGAGAGGGAGAGGGAGAGAGAGAGAGAAAGTGGAAAGAGAAGAGAAGAAAGAGAGGAGAGAAGAGAGAGATGAGAGAGCAAAGAGAGGAAATAGGGAGAAAGAAAAAAGAAAAAGAGAGGAGAGAGAGAAAAGACAGAATGAGAAAGAAGAAACGAGAGACAGGATAGAGAAGAGAGAAAAATAGGGAGCAGAAAGCGAAGATAGAGAGAGCAGAGAGAGTGGAGATAGAAAAAAGAGCAGAAAGAAGAGAGTGAGAGAAGATGAAGAGGAGATGAGAGTGAGAGAGGATGGAGAAGAGTGTGTGTGTGTGTGTGTGTGTGTGTGTGTGTGTGTGAGAGAGAGAGAGAGAGAGGCATTTAATCTTGGCTGGTATATTAAATCGAGCAGGAAGAGACGGTCAATATCTACATGAATCGCTGGGAGAGAGGAGAGCAGAGGGAGGCTGTATCACGTTTCACTGTCTAGCCAATACACACACACACACACACACACACACACACACACACACAGACTCTGCCTGCTGCTGTTGTGACAGGTTGCCACGGAGACCGAGTGACGACAGCCGCCCCAGGCCCGCGGAGAGAGAGACAGCCCAGCCCCCGACTCCATGCGGTAGGAGAGATGCAGCAGCCCAGCGGTTGCCATGGAAACTGCCTCAGCATCAGCAATGCTCTGAGATGCGGCGCCGGGGATGAGTAAGCTGCATTAATCAGAGGGCCTCACGGCGGAGATGATTTTATCTCGGTCGTACAGCACAGAAGTGAGTACAAGAGGGTCTAAGTGCAGAGCAAGAGCAGCTGCTCACTGCAGAGTTATGGCTGAGTCTCTCTCACACTGTCTATAGATACACAGAGTCATCCAGGCAAAAACCCACTTGAATTCACTTTACTCACCTTTTTATTTAAAGAAAAGACTTTACCCACTGTTTTAGGCTGACGTAAGTCTTCATGAGGTGAAATCATAGTAGTTAATGTACGTTATAGGAGGATAGGGACTTAAATTAAATTAAATTAAAGTAATAATCCGCAGGTTTTTCATATAAATAAATGTGATTTTGCCGGGTCACAAGATGATTCATGGGCTAGGAAAAAAATATTTCTACTATACAAATTTATGTTATTTTTTTGCAGACTGAGAACATATGGTAGTGATTCAGCCTATAACCAGTTCATGAAAGCTTTTACATTTGCTGTTGTAAACACCTGCAGGGATCCCTTATGTTTTCCTATAAGAAATATAAGAAGCTGCAGTCTATGCTGAGTGCCTTTATTCTTACAATGTGTTATTACTTTAAATTAAAGCATAAATTGATTACAGTTTTGCTTCATGTCTTTTCGCATGACAGAGTATCACAGACAATCTAAATGAGTGGCTTGGATTGAAATCTGCTGTATTGGCCAGCGGTGAAGCCTCGCCTCTTACTGGATCTGCACAATATGAATCCACAACTTTCTGTGAGAGAAATTAGAGCTTCTAGTCACGTCTCCTCAGATGTCAAGACTCTCTCTCGCTGTACGGCTCGTTTACATTGGGCTCACTTCCTTCCCTAACCCTGATCTCACGCACACACACACACCAAACTACTTAATATTCCCACCAATGATGTAGAAAGCAATTAATCTGCCTTTGTTGAGTGTGTGCAGAGAAACAATAGGGATAAATCTCTCCCGATGGGCTCCCTTCCCGCATTGCCATGTGACTGCTGCAAAACCCTACCGCTGTTTGAAGTGTATGAGGCTGAGGAGGAGGAGGGAGGGGGCTTATTTTGATTCACAGTGCGTTGCTGGTCGTCACAGGGATCATGGGAAGCGTCTGAGCGACTCGCCTGGTTGTCAGAGCGAGTTGAGATGAGCAATGGACGGCTTATGAAGCTCTCCACGCTTTCACTCTCATTCACTCAGCCTAGTGTCAAGGTGATTAAGGATGAAGTGGTAAAAACACAAAACACCCACATGGGATGTAGCAAATGTACATTTTTTTAACCTTTATTTATCTGGGGATAATTGCCAAAGCTCGGTTGCGTTTTTTTCCAGTTACATCCTACTTCACATTCATACTGTTTCACACATCCAGACCTGGGAGCTGGCCAGTATAACCACTAAACAGTAAGGTGCCTTGCTCAAGGGCACCTCAGCAGTAGTTGTTGAGGAAGCACTACTCATTCATTTCCCTCACCCACATATTCCCAGCCAGTCCTGGGCTTCAACCCGGCAATCTTCTGGTGACAAACCTGCCTCTCTAACCTCTAGGCTACCACCGCCCACACACACACTTATGCACTTGTATCTAAAGCATGTAGGAGGGCTTTTATGTATCTGAATAATCCAGCATTTTTTCATCACTTGAAGCATCCAAATTATCACACTTCAGTTCAGGTTTGCATGATCTTGGATGCACAAACCTCTTCTGTACAAAGTCCAATTCTGAATATGGACGATTATCGTTCGCTGCCAACCTGTCTGGTGAAACTTGCCCGTGCCAAAGCGGGCACAGATTGAGTTTAAGTCTGGCGGCGAGGACTGAACCACGCCAGACTTGCCTTGGGCGGACCAAAATCAAGCCAGGCCGTGTCATGCCAGGCCAGGGACACTGCCAGCATTAGACATGTAGCACATTACTTCAGCATAATTACCCTTGTTATGTGGGCAAATGTCAGATGGGTCTGCTAAAGCTCAAGCAAGAGAAGGCTGTGTGTGTGTGTGTGTGTGTGTGTGTGTGTGTGTGTGTGTGTGACTGAGAACACAGCGCTGCTTAGAGCGACACATTACACAAGGGAAGGAGGAGCTATTCATATACGCGCGCTCTCACAAGCTAGTGAGCCAAGCTGTGCTGTGCAGTGTGTTTCGACAGACGATGCCACGGGGCAAAATGTTTAGCCGTCAACAAGATGATTGCACCGGCTCTGTGTCATCGCGGGTCATTTGCAAATCACTGCACTTCTGCGCCGCTTCAACGCACAGCTGACATCACGGGGTAAATGGAAGTCAAACTACTTATCGATCGAAGATTTGACCGAAACAAATCTTTGCAGCGGATTCATTTATTGATCAAATGACACTATGAATCTCCGTGGTAAGATGCTATGGGGAAATGAGGCCAGTTGACGTTCACCAGTCAATCTCTACGCGTCTATAACTGGCTTTTATCAATACGCAGGATCTGAGGTAACAAGCCTTTGTGCTAGTAGGGCGTGTTCACAGCAGGCGTATTTGATGCAGTTTATTCCAACTCTAGAGCATTTACTCCTTTAGTTTGGTTTGTTTGGGCAGGTGAGAACAATGTCAGGTGGCACCGAATGACAAGTCTCTGTCCTCCTCCAAGCAAACCGCAGTGCGGTTCATTAGGAGTGAGAATGTAATCTGAACCAACATGATCGGAAATGACCCCAAAATGTAAGCTTATGAATATAAGGAGACAGATGTTGACATCTGATAGCCAGCAGTTACTCTTGCTTGGAAAACCCAGGATGACATAATGAACTGAGGGCAAACTGCAGTCTGGACTGATGCTCATATTCAGCTGTTTCTCCATGTGTTCTTAACTGGTATGAACAGCAGTGAAGGTCAATTGCTGCAAAGAGTGCAGACAAGTCCATCATGCTTAACTAAAGTTGCAGGGACTGGACTTGGATTTGTTCTGACATCTCTAATCTGGCAGGATGACAGGTGACCAAAACTCTGTCCAACAAACAAGCTACTTGTGAGTCCATGTGACTTTTGTTTACAAGCCCTAGGTTGCTTGTGATTGGGCAGTGTGAACCTAAATGAACCAAATACAAAAATGCAGTACAGTCAACTATTCCACTATGGACCAGAGCAAAGAAAACAAACTGGAGGTGTGATCGCACCCTTAGAGGAAAGGGTTGGATGGGTGGGAGTAGTGATGTCACTGTGGGTATCAAGCTCGCCCCTCCCATCCTGGATGTCTTTGTTCCATTTAGGCCCATGACACCTCCTTAACAAATCAAAAATCTATGACCAGTACTAACTAGCTGCTCCCTATCTATTTGCTTGAGGGTGAATTGATCAGCGCTGCTCACTTTTTCTTGGAAAGCCCTTTGACCAGTGGGGGTTGCTGGGAAGGGCCGCCTTTCTCCACCGAGTTACCACGACGACAGCTCTGCTCTCCGGCCCCGGGGGAGGACGAATCTGATTGGGCGGCTTCGCAAACCACCTGGAAGCCCTGTGGGAAGGAGCGAGAGAGAGAGAGAGACAGATAAACAGGCAGGAAGACAGGCAGACAGACAATGATGATCAAAGGCTGTGAGGCTACGTTGAGGTTGCGTGAGGTTGCAGTGAGGTTACCATCATGACCCTGGCTAATGCTCCCGGATGGCTGGTGCTAATGAATATTAGCAGCCACCCGGAGGGATGTGAGAGGGGGGAGGGGAGGATGTCTCTGCCTCCTGCCTGAACACATTCAATCACCGTGGGGACACCGGTTGCCAGATCTGGTGGGAGCCAATCTGAAAACACTCACTCACCATGGGACCCGGGTTGCCAGATCCACAGGGGCTGCACTGGTTGTTGACTGGGGAGTTCCTTTTTGCTGTCGAGAACAGGCGGAGCAGATTACATGTCTTCATTATGACTGGACGATTTGAAAGATATGATTTCATAGCCTGTAAATGAGGATGTCTCACCTGTCACGATGTTGCGGACAGGTTTGATGAGCGCGGTGAAGGCGGGGATGTCGGGCTGCCGGTGCTCCCACATCGGCTGCCATATGACCAGACCGCTGGCCAATCGGAAGGTCAGGTCAGACTCCTAGAGGAAATGACACAATGTGACATTCAGAATTAAGGATTCCATTTGGAGGAGAAGCAGGCTGGCACACTAACCTTATAATTAATGAAGTGCTGCTTCCTCAGACAATTATGATTCAGTCAAAGCTAGAGGCATCATGTAAGACCTCATAATAAACTTTTATGACATGAAATGCTGAGATATTATCATTGCGTAATTGGATCTGGATGATTGCAAAGAGTACTACTGCTCTTGTAGCATGATCACTTACAAGGTACAGTAATTTATTGCACAGTGGGAAAACACACAGCAATCCCCAGAGAACTGAAACCCAACCCTCGCATCTGTTTGCACACAGATCAATAGGGGCAGTGTGTCAGTGTGTTGGATTGTACTAGGGTTTGATATGGGCTTTTGAAGGCCAGTAGCGATATCAGTATTTGTAGAATGAAGCTGCCAATAGCGGCTATTCAGTAGCTTTAAATTTGACGTTTTTCATACTAGAAAATTTCAAAAATTCCAAATATTCCCCCAGGATTTAATTCTTGGTACAGTGGAAAAGCCTCTAAAACAGCATTTAGACCTTCATGTGACACTAAATCATGTGGCTGGTATGGGATTTTTAATAAAAGGCTAATATTAGCCCAACATGTCGGTTTACTGTCTAACACAAGACACAAACCTTAATCCGATGGATGAGTGGGGCGAACAGGAACACAAACAGCTCCACGGTGGCCATGCTCTTGTGGAACAGCTTAGTGCGCGCGTGCTCGTCCTCCTCCAGCAGGGAGCCGCTGTGCCGGGGCCCCGACCCCCCCAGGGCCGAGCCCGAGCAGGAGCCGGGGCCCCCCGGGGACGAGCCCTGGTTCCCCACGGGCTGCAGGAAGGCGCTGCTGCTGCTGCCCGCCGACCAGCCGTGGCCCAGGCTGGGCTCGTGGTTGCACTCCTGGGCCGCCTCCAGCAGCATCCAGTGCAGGGTGTGCAGCAGCTTGGTCTCCGCCACGCCCAGCTTGTCCTGGTGGCCTGCCAGAGGTCAAAGGTCAGCGGTTAGTGGTGACTGCAGCTTAGTGAGGTGATGAATGGGCTCTATTGGCTGTGTGAACCTCAAGTGTTTGAGCCTGTGTGTGTGCGTGTGTGTGTGTGGTATTGCATATTGCTGCTGTTGTGTGAAAACATTGTAGCTCCACTTTTGGTGATTTTCATGTTTTCACTTCAGTTAAAGGATTACATGCTCCTCTATGGGATGACAAAATTGCCCGACCTCTGTTATGAAACACTTTCAAAACTAATCAGATAATGCCAAAAATGCATTATCATCAAGCGAACACAAGCCTGTTTTTCTTAGTTCCTGGAAAGTTGGATTTTGGATACAAGGCTTTCACCCAACAGCGACAATATACACATAATCAAGAAATTAGCTCGCAAGCATGTTCGTTTGTTAATTAAAGTGTGTTGTATTGGCATGAAATATAAAAGTATTTATTGCCAAAGCAAAAGCATCAAATAACAGATTATAACCAGATTCGGATATCAACCAGCAACGTGACAAAAACAGCAACAAATAGTTCAATATATCATGCCAATCGATCACTAAATCAATAGACAAATTCATAGAGGGACCTTTCTTTTTGCATTATTAATGTCTATTATTTGTCTCTTTTTGAATGTATGCTGCATTTAGGTGCTGGTGAAATGCAGGAAAATAGTGTCCCTAAGAACTGTAGCTTTCCCAAATATTATATTCTAATTATTTTTATTTAATTTTTGTTTCCATAATGTAAGTAAAAACAAAGGCATGAATAACATGCTTCACATCACTGCTTCTTTACGTTTACTCGCCCTCAAGCAAAAGTGTGTCTGCGTATTCTTGTTTATCTATCTGTATGTTTTGCATGTTTATATGGATGTGTATATGTGTAAATGTGTATATGCCTCTGTATTCACCTGTGTGTCCGCACCCATACATGTGTGTGTACCCATACATCTTGGCAGAAGGGTGACCTAATGGTTAGAGACACACAGGTTTGGTGTTTTGTTGAAGCAAGACACTGAATCACTGCATAAGGCTGTCAGCTAATCATCTAAATGGTGTAAATGTGCGTCCTGTGTGTCCTCACCCAGCTTGTTCCTGTTGGACAGCAGGATGGAGGTGCAGTGGAGCACATGGGGCAGGGCGGCCTGGACCAGCTCCCAGCGCGAGATGCTCTGGATGGCCTCCGACAGGGCCGGCGACAGTCCGTGGAGCTTATTCTCCACCAGCACGCGCTCAAAAGACTGGGGAGACAGCCAGGGAGAGGGAGAAAAGAGACGTCAGCCAGAAACTAAAGCCTCTTTCTTTGACTATCTAAACGTCCCACATGGCCCCGAGCGAGGCAATGCCTCTGGGAAAGACAGTGGCAGCTCTGTTTAGATCCAAAGGGATCTGGAGGAGCGTCATTATGGATATGAGTTTCCAATGGTCTGGCCCTGGGTAATAGGTGGAAACAAGGGGGGAAAACTAATTTGCTAAATGCGGAACCAAGAGTACACTTCATTTGCAGGTGCATTAAGGTAAAAACAGATTAGTGGGAAGGGAGCGATTATCTTCTCTCATCACGGACATGGCATTAACGAAATGACTTACCACGCAAGATGCTTCATACTGTTTTCCCAACTTCGGACGCAGAAACGCACTGGAAAATATGACAAACAACATGCTCATGAGAGGAAAACATGCTTATATGGAAAGCATTAACCTTGGCAAAATGATAAATGCACCCTATTTTCACAGAAATAATAATACTGCACAGACATGAGCAGTCAATCCACTACAGCTCTTCCACAGCCTATTCTATTTCTTTGGCCTGGTTTCTATGTAAATTTTGCTTTACAGGTGTGACATCACACAATCTGTACCCATCTCGATTCATATACCACAGTTAAAATCATGCATCCCACCCTCCTCCATTTAAAAAAATCAATGAAACCAATGAACTGACAGACTCAGTGACATGGTTACCCATTCAAGGCGTTGAATTATAATAAGGCAATACATTCATTTTGACGCTGACTACGCCTCTTATGAATGCAGATGCCTTTTCATGTTGTCAGGCAGCGACTTTGCCGCGGCTGCTGTCAAATTATTCTCTTATTTTCGGCAATGGCAAACACCTGTTATCAATTTCCAGTGAAACACACACTAACCTGGTTTGCCTCCATAGGAAGGTCTGGATGGGGAACGGTATTCCCTTCCCGCACTCCTGCTCGGTGTCGTCCAGGCTTTTCCTCTTCACCATCTTGGCCGGACCTGTTCGACCACCGGGACGCGGCGGCGGCGGCGGCGGCGGCGGCTGGGTCTGTCCAGGTGACCAGCGAGCCTCCCTCACGACATGATTGGGTTCGTCCTGCGTAAAATGGCTGCAAGTGTCGGTCGGTCGGCGGAGAGAGAGTGAGAGAGGTTGAGAGAGAAAAGAGAGAGAGAGAGAGAGAGAGAGAGAGAGAGAGAGAGAGAGAGAGAGAGAGCGCTCTGATTTCAGCACCTCCCTCGCTGGACAGCGACAGTGAGCGGCGTGGTAATTTATCGGCGGCGGAGCTTAAAGACGCAGTGTGCAACTGGAGCAGATGTTTTCCTTGTCAACCTTCTGCCTCATGCAGCATTATGGGAAGTGGCACAGGAAAACCAACTGCTAGACACACACACACACACACACACACACTCACACACAAAAAAAACAACCTCAAATCGCTTTACACACATGTGGGCTGGCATCAGGTGTATTCATGTGAGGGATAATCCCCCATTTGAATCACATCAACAGGTTGTTTAATAACCCAGGTGGACAACACACTGTATTATTGTGCTGTAAAACACAGCATGATGGGATAACCCTTATCATGAAGAGCTATAATAATCCATATAAATTGTAATTACATTTAAAATACATGAAAAAAGATGCTATATCACAGCATAAACTGGATTATTACATGAACATTATAGTGATACCATAGGATATAAAAATACCATAAGGTACAATAAGGGAATTATAGTGTGTACTCAATACTAAGTTTATAAGTCCCTATAGGCGTATTACAGTGCTACTGTAGGAAATAGAAATACCATAAACTACTATGGAGTCACCAGAAAAATCGCTATTACCACAGATCTACACTATATACTATAAATCCCTACAGGAATATTACAGTGATTTTTCACTGGGGAAATGTGCCACTGTAGGAAAACATTTAATTATACTGTGTGAAATATACTGTAATAGCAATCAAAGTGTGCTGGCACCCCCAAACAAACATAATTTATAAATAAATGCATGTATGCAAGTTCTCATACTAGCGTTCATAACTTCTCCTCTACTACTACTAATAATGATAGTTTAACCCTAAAAACCTTCATAATATGCGTTTTCATGTGCACAAAAACATGATTTTATATTGATGGCAGTTGGATTAAGCTTTAGAAACACTGCAGAATTCACAGATTTTCTACAATTTTCCATTACTTTCTTTTATTGTAATTTATACCCTATGCATTGCCAACCTATTAGTCTCCTCTCATGCCGCCATCTTGGATACAAAGTCAACAAACACACCAGAGAAAACGTTCACCCCAGTATTTTTGAAAAATCCACACACGTGACTCCAGTGAAACCGAGTTTTTATTTTCTTTATTTCTGTTGTCGTCATCCTGTAGGAGCATTTGTCATCATCAGTACGTCTCAAACATTGGAAAGTGTGCACACATCTACATGGTCTTTTAAATACACTTACACAGGCAAAGGGGCCGGAGGGGGAGGAGGAGGAGGAGGAGGAAGAGAAAGCACAGAAAAACACTGGAGGGGTAACCAACATCAGGGGGGAGGGGGGTCAGAGGGGGTTCACAATGGTGACCAGAGAATATGCTAGAACAGTTTTCTTTTTTTTTTAATTAATCCTAACAGGTGCATGTTGAGAATAACTTCCATTCTTCGTCTGTTTTCATCAGTTCTGCTTTCTTTTCCTATAAAGTTACATGGTCAAAACAGCCGCACTGGATCAATGTCACATTGGGCCGGGTAGCTGCTCTTTTAATGGAATGTTTTCATATAAAGCTTGAGACTTTCCACTTAGTTACACAAATGACTGTGGGCCCTTTGCTCATTCAAGGCTACTGTACAATCCAGTCTATGCAAGGCGAGGGGGAGGGGGGGGACAGGGGGGTTAAGGGGCCTTTTGAAGTGAATGGGTTTGACCATAGGTTGTGACCTAGCGGTACAGACACTGGAATGCACCCTAGCCATTTACACTCACACTAAAGACGCCTTTCAGCTACAGTATACGTTTGAGATAGCTCCGCATAGATCTAATTTATTTAATTCTTTATTTATTTGCCATGCCAGCATAACAGCATTGTTGCATTAAAATCACAGACCTAATGTAAAACCAATGCCCGAGGCAACGGACGAGAAGAGCAGCCCATTGGTTCGTGGAAAAAAAAACAACAAAAAACAAAAAAAAAAAGATCTATTGGAAAGCTAGCGTTTTTTAGCGTTTGACTCGACATAACTGCAACGGTTATCCACATGGAAGTGCTAAGCCAGTGCAGCCACAGGGAACGAACGAAACTGTAACAATTTCCACTACAGTGACATATATATATAAAAAGAAAACAGAACAAGAGAACACAATTTATCCAACAATTCAGCACGTAGTATCAGGAAATCATAGGATTAAAACCAACCGACAAACAAACAAACAAAAAAGAAATCATGTTGTTCGACTAGAAAATATCACATTTTAGCAGACATGCTCTTTATGTCATCAGCCATTCTTTTACAAGTACAGTTACACACCATGTTTCTGTAGGTTAAGTCTCTCACACACATGTATCTTTAAGACTAGTGTCTAGTTTCTAGTAGCTATATCTTGCACCCAGTACCATACAATTTGTGAATGGACACATGAGAAGGGGTTCACCTAGTCGTTTATCCTGGAACAAGTGGGAGATGCGGTGGCGGTTTTCACACTAGAATCACTGCACAATCGTAAAAAGTAAAACGTCGCCTTCTTAGACAAACACTTCTCGGTCAACCTCGTCTTCTCTTGATGCACTCAGCTCATCTGGCGAAAACAAAGAAAGTCCCAAAGTTGAGTTGAACGTAAAACGAGTGGAAAAACACAAATAAAACAGCGAGACTTGAGCGTTTCCCTTTTTAGAGCTTCAGTGGATAGGAAAGAGAAATCTTAGAATTCAGTCTTTAAAAACCCTCTAGCGGACGTGTGGCTTAAATAGCATTTTTTCTTTTTTTTCATTATTATTATTTTTTTTTTTCCAGAGAAGACGTGGGTTGGAAGGGTTGTTGATGGACAAGACAGTCTATCAACTACAACTGTAGAAACTGGGGGGTCATCATGGGGGGTGATGGAGAGATGGAGGGGTTGCAGAGAAGGACTTTGGGAGTATGTTGGATGCTTGGTGCATGTGAAAGGAGTGATGGTGTGTGTGTGTGTGGGGGGGAGGGCATCCAAGGGTGTTTTCGGGGGTGGGGGCAGGGCGCTCATAAGCCCTGCTTGGCCAGGGCGGCGGTGACGTCCTGGGCCAGCGTGGAGAGCTGGGGCGACTCCAGGATGTTGATGCTGCCGGCGGAGGACAGGCGGGGGGAGGTGCCGCCCGTCTCGCCCCCGGGGGAGTGGGTGACCACGATTTCGGCGCCGTGGTCCACCCGGGCCTTGGCCGTCTCCCGGAACATCAGCTTGTGGCTCTCGATCTGGCGGAGGGGGGGGAGAGAGGGGAGAGAGTTCGGGTCAGATGTACTTGAGACAGAAATCTAAGAGTAAGAAACAGATATCACATGCCAAAACACAAATCAATGGCTGAAATTACTGAGAAATTACGGAGAAATTTGCACAGGAAACTCTGTCTTTGCCAAAATACGGTAGATAATTCATGCCAAAATTTTTACTTTACAAATTACAGACCTGGCCGATTCGCATGGGATTAAAACCACTGACGAACTCCGTAATTATTACAAATCATGTCACGTCCACAGGTGTGAAAAATGGCTAAAGACAGCAGGTAAATTGTACAGAATTGCCTCGAATAGACATATCAGTGTATGTGTTTATTTTTTACCATGATGTTCCCCCCTCCGGGCATGTGGGTGGCGTTGTCCATGGAGCCGACCTTGGCAGCGGCCTTGTCTTTGAAGTCCAGCTTCACATTCTCGATACGCACATGACCGCCCCCTGGGAACAGGACAGCAAGGAGGGAACAAAAGCGTCAAGACCACGGGGCATCACCCGCCTGAAGGCCAGCACCGTGCCCCAGCACTGCTCAGGGCAAACTGTGGCAGTCTGCACAGCTTCAAAACTGCACCAAAACCTCCAACAAGACAAATACTGTAAACTCTACCTCACATTCATGAATTGATTAGACAGATCTCTTCAATTAATTTGTCTATTTCTTTGTACCCTATTACTTTTGATGGAAAATGTGTTTATTTGCTAATTTTCTTTCTTTCAGGATATGTTACCCATTTTCTCTATTCTTTCTGTGTTTTATCTTCTTCATATCTGCATATAAACTAGATAAGCGTGTCAGATAAAGGCCTATATGCAGCTTACATGTAAAGAAGATTGTGGCATATTAAATTTTAAGGACGGGTGAAAGCATTGAGATTAGAAAAGCGGGGTTGCTCAAATCCAATGGGGACATCTGGGCAGGGACAGTAAATGATAAACGCTATTATCTACCATAACAAGTACTGATGTGCCCTTGAGCAAGGCACACCCAAATGTCTGTGTAAAGGACGTTGCTGAAAAAGATATACCTGGTCTGTGGTGAATGTTGGACATGGAGCCACATTTGGCGGTGACGTGGCTCAGGTCGATCTTCTTGGTCTGGATTTGGATCTGTGGACAGAAGGAAGCAGAGTTTACATGTGTTTAGTAGGAGAAGGAAAGGAACTGTCTGTGTGGAAAGTTAATTTTGGAACATTCTGGAGACACCACGACAACACGAGGTAAACATGAAATGAAATAATGGCTGAAAGATGACAGACAGGCTGTGATTAGTAGGTATTATTGTGGGAAAAAAACTGCACAGTCACTGATTTCTACCACAGGATTAGGTATAGAAATAGGAGAGAGATGAATCAGCTATAAGATGAAACAACATGGATCTGTGGATGAAGGGAGATCAAGTCAATCAACGTACGTCCAAACAACACAAAGACACAGATGTCAGCTCCCTGGGGAGAGGTTAACATGAAAAGCAAGCACTAGAAACACAAGACGAGACCCACATCAAACACACACCGAACACAGGCGCTGAGTGACACCACAAGGAGCAGGTGTTTCAATTAAACTTTATTGTCCACGGACGATAACGGCGACGCGCTGGATACGAATTAGTGTGACAACAAACACGGCGTTAAGAGGTACTGTGTCAGCGCTGCATGCGGTAAAAGGGTGTTTGTGTTAAGAATTTATACTATGCAGATGTCCTGTATGTTGTGCCTCAGGCAAATAAGACAAGAAAAGACATATTTCTTAAAGAAAAAAAAACAACAATATTCCTTCCGAGGCACAAAACACAGCCTAAATAGACAAAGATTACAATTCACAGACACATTCATGCCTAAATGCATAATTTCTGAGTATAATAGAATGAGAGAACATGGACAAAGATCCGTACCTATGTGTTTGTGAGTGTGCTTGTGTGGAGGTGCGTGGGAGCATGTCTATGTATGTGTGTGTGTGTGTGTGTGTGTGTGTGTGTGTGTGTGTGTGTGTGTGTTCCAAAACTTGTTTATGTGCGTGTGTGTGGGATTGCCGAGTCACTCACGTTTCCCCCGCCTGCAGTGTGCTGGATTTTGTCCAGGGAGCCACATTTAGCCTGAACGTGGCTATAGTCCAGTTTAACACTTGGAATGAAGACCTGGGAATGACAAGGCACCTTTTTACACAAACACAGCCACACACAGGGCTTCACCCAACGGAGGAGGGGGGGAGGGGGGGGGGCTTAAAAATGGACAAAATAATCCCAATTCTAAATCCACGCCCCATCTATCTGTCAGCACTCACGTTAACACTGTAACCGTGTGGATTTTAGCTGATCTAGACCAGAGAACTGAAGCCTTTTATTCCTAGAATTTACTTTGTATGCAGGAATAATGGCGTATATCAATATATGGAGTGCTGTGGTCCGTCAAGTCCTGAACCTGGTCCTGCTTTGAACAAAGTTATTACAGTGCAGCATATTTGAAGAGTATTATTCCAAAATGAGATATCCAGTATTATAGTAAGACAAATGGCTCCTGCTCTGATTAAATGATGGATAGCATAAAATTCAAACAAATTATGGTACTTTTTAAAGGATAAGTAAAAAAACTCCTTGGTTGACAAAAAGGTATAATATCTGAAAGACCTGATCCTCTAAAATATGTCTCTAAAATATAGTTTTAGAGATATTAAACAATGAATTTCGGGTAATGATGTGGATATGATGTGTGCATTTTGGAAATAAAGTCTTCATCTGCTTAATAGAAACAAGGCAATGACAGACCCTAACCCAGACAGATGGGGAGACAGAGCAACATATAAAAATAGAATGAGATATAGCGCTACAAGAACCCCAGCTGAAAGAAAGAGGGGATTAAGAAAAAAGAGAAAGAGAACAAAAAGAAAGAGAGAGAAAGCCGTACATACATTGCCTCCTTTGGGCGAGTGCTTCAGATTATCCTTGGAGCCACACTTTGACTGAACATGACTGAAGTCCAGCTTCTCGTTTAAAATTTGAATCTAAAACAAAATCCAAAAAAAAAAAAAATATGTGCCTCTTTTAGATTAGTCAAGTGTGCCATGAGTTATCAATGTGTCTTCACATGCATTTATATTTTAACGTGTATTTACGCTTACATTGTCTTTGTGCTGCTGTACAAAAGTCAGAAATTAGGAGCGGTGATCTGCGACTGTCAATCAAGTCTCTTACGCATGCAGATTGTAGTTTTAGTTCTACAAACATTTCTCAGAGGCAGAGCTGCTGTGGAGGCAGAAATAATCCCATTGGTCGAGTTAAACCTCAGTGGGTGGAGCCAAAGAAACATTTTTTTCTGGCTAAGAAACGTTAAACTGATCCCAGTGAAAAAGACAAGAGGTAAGAGAGGAGGAAGCTAATATTATGAAGCCTAGCGCTCTGCTACTACCTGAAAAAATACAATCTATCCATATTAAGTTATCTAGGTTAGCTAGTTAGCCTAGCTGACCTTCCAAATTCAGACTAGCTATACTAGCCTGTAGCTATCTAGGTAAGATAATTAGCTAGCTGCTCACCTTCCAAGATCATGAATGAATGAAAAATGTCATTGCATTTGTATGTTTTATTCATATTTTGACAAGAGTTCCTTCTTTGTTTGCCAGTTAGCTAATTATCCGCTCCAAAAAACCGCAGTCATTTGGTTCCGCCCATTGAGGTTTAACTCAACCAATGAGATTATTTCTGCCTCCACAGCAGCTCTGCCTATGAGGAATATTTAACTAAAAATACTTTATATATAAATACATTATGTATTTATATATATTGTGTACCTAGTGCACCTTTGTGTTATTTTATAAACACTAAAAACAATAGAAAATGCCTTTTCCATTGTGCAAAGAGCCAAAGGGAACACAGAGAAGGGGGAAAAGAAAAGAGAAAAGGGAATCTGGAAAACACACAAGAGCCTTGACAACCAGCCTCCATCTCCAGTCTACACTGACCTGACCTGGATTCTCCTGTCTACTCCTCCTCTTACCTGCACACACACACACACACACACACACACACACTCTCCCCACTGCCCATTTAGATGCTTTTTGCACCAGCTCATATACTGCCAAAATGGAAGTATTATTAAAAAAGATTACAATAGCCTTATTTAAGTGTCTAAACCAGTGTATTAACCTAGGAAAAGTATTGAGGATACACAATAATAATGTGTTCGTACTTGAGAAAAATCACCCAATACACAATATACTTACAACAGTGTAAAAACATAGTTATTGTCATACTTATACAGTGTTTTTGCACACATACAATACTTTTCCATAGATGAATACACAGATTAATGCACGAAATGCATGAAAACGGCCACTGCTGACAAAAAGCATCCTCACAACATGATGCATTACCTGATTTCAAGATCAAATTTCTTTCTTTTTCTCCTTATTTAAGCGACTTTAAACACCAACATGTTTCTCGGGGGCGATTAGCCCGACACTAGCGGCTTCACAGCACCAAAAAACAATCTGAACAGTGTGATCCAGAGCTTCAGTAGGACTTAAATACCAGCGACCGTGCCACACAAAGCATACTGCGCTGCTCCTCGAAGTCCATGCGACACCCAGGCTCATTAAAAATTACCGAGTCTATCTCACATTTTTCCCCAAAGAGGAAAGATACTGGCGAAATGACAATGAATCACCTCCTCTCCCATAAACCACTGGGGTTAATGAAACGTCTGACCTTTGGTAAGACTCCGGGAACATTAAGACTGTCTGTTGCCGTGGTTATGTGATTAAGAATTAACACTCTTAGTCTGCCACACATCTGTTACACCTTGCAGACAAAGAGGAGAGCAATGGGGCTGATACTCTCTGCTGTGTGTGCATGTGATACAGCCACATGTGACATTTTATCCAGAGTGACTTAAAATGAGAGTAAATTAAGCTTCAATGCCTAAATCACCATTATCACATCACAAGCCACCAATTGTAAGGAAGTGACAGGGTGAGAGCCAAGTAGACTAAGCCTAAGTAGAGCAGTTTTTTAGAGCAGTTTAAGAGCAAATTAGAGCTGAAAGATATGGGAGAGGGGACATGATTCAGTGGTGGAGAAGGTGACGCAAAGTTCTTCTTAAAGAGATGAGTTTCAGGCCTACAGTGGAAAATGCAGCCTCAAAATTGTAGCCACAAACAGTGACTATTACATGGATGATCTAGCAGCTTCGCAAAAAATTTAAAGCAACGTATTTGGAGGTTGTTTAACGCCTTACATCAAATATCTCTTGATAATCACACTTCTAAATCTGATATTTCACTTTGGTAGAACATTGACAATAAATCATTTTAACAATAAGCAATACTTTATAGATCCCAGTGGGTGAAAAGGCGGTTTCTCTAAGGCCATCTTGCCACTTTATTTAAAATTTAATTAATCACGCATACCTCTCCGTAAGCTCATGAGATCAACCACCAAATCTGACTGTTATTTAAAGTCACCAACTAGTTTATTACTTTCATTTTGAAAACCTAATAAACTGTACACACTTACTTCTAACAAAGTAAATCGGGGTAATACGTTTCAATTCTGTGTCCTTGATCTAACTTCTCAATAAGTAATTTTGCCTGCTGGCAATTATTAATACTGAGAGCTGGGGGGGGGGGGTCCTGCATGGTGATGGTGCAGGCGGATCCCCAGGGCAGATGATTCTGCAGGCTGACTGCTCCTGAACTCCCATGGAGGTATGCGTGCTGAACGGTGAAAATGTTCTACCATAGTGAATTAGCGTTTTTTTTTTTAACTCTGCTGCTGTCTTCGATGGAGACAAAGCTGAGGAAGGTAAAGGGGGAGGAAGACAAAGGAAAGTCAGAGGGGGGGTGGGGTGGGGGGCAGAGGAAAAGAGGCCAGGAGCGGCCCGGTGACGCTCTTCATCCAGACTGACGGAGATGACAGCAGACAGGGACGGGTCAGAGGACAGTCAGTGGGAGCAGACAGACAGTGACAGCAGGGGGTGGGGGGTGGGTGGAGGGAGGCAGACAGTGAGTGACAGTGGAGAAGTGAGGAGAGAAATATTTGATAGTTTTATGACACATTCCTAAAATTCAGAGACAGGCTAACAAAGAGAGACAGACCAAGACAGAGAACAAGAGAGAAACTGAGAGAGAGAGAGAGAGAGAGAGAGATGAAGAGGAAGAGAACAAGTGCAGACTGTGTCCAGTCCCACTGCGCACTGACAAAAACAGAGCAGAAGGACGTGACCGGAAAAAAGGGGGAAGGTAGACAGAATATAAGGAGACTGTTAATGCCAGTGTTAAAATTCACATATTCTGTCACAACTTTTCCTGTATTCTGACAATAGAGGCTTTGCAGCTTGAGTCACAAATCTCCTAGCAACCATGGCACCATCATGGACGTCCATTGGAGAATTGGCTGTACACAAATAATGTTATTTTGTTTTTTTCATGATTTTCTTTAGGAATCTTTGCCTTTATCTGACAGTGAAGAGAGACAGGGGGAGAGATAGTGGGATTATATGCGACCAAGGTCCTGAGCTGGATTCCCATCCAGGACGTCACAGCACTCCCCAGCATTTCAAAACTACTGTTGCTCAAAAGCTGAGGACCTCCACTATGCCTGCCAGAGGCTGCGTTGTGTCACTGTCCACTTGTCTTAAACCTCTAAATTGCTCCGTCCCTTCCCCTTGCTTCCATTTTGGAACTGTACTCCATTTCTGTCTACATGTGGCAACGACAAAGCCTATAGTTCTTTCTGAAAATGACAAGAGGATTGTGTACATTGTAAGCTAACATCAGCTAAGGTGTAAATATGAATTTTATATATACTATAATAGAACTTTTACTTGCTTTTATTAATTAGATACTGCTCAATAAATAACAGGCATGGTTTATAGAAAATGATTCTCTAATTTGGTGTAAACTGTGATTCACTATTTGAAACTGTATCAACTAAATAATAGTGAATTGAATTGTGACGGGAGTGGGACATAACATTGTCAATAGAAAACAAGACAATCAACATTTATAGTGTTAAGAAAGTATATAAATTCAGGTCCAACTGTGAGTTAATATAAAATGTCATTTGGAGGGCAAAGATATATCTATATATATAAAACACTACCTACAGGTTTCACCTTAAGCCTTCCTTTGATCAAATAATGGCATTTTGTATTAAAACCTGCACTAAGCAACTTCGCAGTTTGGCAGCCCCCAGTGGCAATGGGAGATAACTGCTTGAAATTTTTAAAGTTTGAAGGACTTCATTACCCAGAAATCATGTCACATGGCATCAGTAAAATATGCACTCCTTGGACCTAAATGCTTTCATCTCAGTGGCTGGTGAGGGTGGAGATGGTGAAGAGCTTCAGCGATTGTTGGTGAGTCCAGGTTTCTATGGACACCACAAATTGACAGAGGTGAATATGGAGAAACTATGGGGTCTTAATTAATGCGAATGGGCTGCTGTTCTCTGTTGCCTCACCAATTTGCGATTTAGACTGCTAAGACAGTTGTATTTTAATATAAAAAACATGGCTAGTGCAGCTTTAACTCACAGTTATGCCTGAACCTGGATTTTAGAAGTTACTTTTTGCCATTGTTTTGTTTTCTATTCAGTTCCTCCCAACCCATGAACACCTGTGAAGTTTATTTAAAATCCCAATGCGCTCCAAATGCAATTCTTCACCTGAATAACATTACCAGTGTCAGGTTCTGGCGCATTCCATTACCTGTCCGCCTTTCGGCTGGTGCTTGAGGTTGGAGGTGGAGCCGATCTTGGACTTGACATTCTTGAGGTCGGGCAGGGGCTGGTTGATGACCTTCAGCTGCTTCTGGGCGGAGGAGGGCGACTTGGGCGGGGTCCGGATCACCGCAATCTTCTTCTCCTGGAGGAGGCTGAAGGACTTGGGCGTGTGGCTGCCGGGGGTGCGCGAGCCGGGCGTGCGGCAGGAGTAGCTGGGGGGCGTGCCGGGCGTGACGGCGGAGGAGCCGGGGGTGGAGGCACCGCTACGCACCGACCGGGAGCGAGCCGAGTCTGTACCTGGGAGGGAGGAGGGAGAGACCGGGTTAGGATGATGGGAGGAAGGAACAGGGAGAAAGAGACAGGGAGACAGATGGAAAAGGTAAGGAGAGAAAACACCGGGACCACAGAGAAAGAGAGAGAGAGAAAGAAAGAGGGGCTAACAGAAAAAGAAACATCTAGTTTCTTTCAAAGAGAGGGAGGAGAAAGACAGATGGGGAGAGAGGGAAATAGATAGAGAGAGACACAGAAAGACAGAAACCGACAAACAGAAAATGAAGGAAAACACTGGAATCAGACAGATGGACACAAAAGATAGAGAGAGAGAGAGAGAGAGAGAGAGAGAGAGAGAGAGAGAGAAACTCACCGGAACCAGACAGTGAGACAAGAGAGAGAGAGAAAGAAACGGATAAAACGAAAAAGAGAGCACTTACTCAAACCAGAAAAAAAGAGAGAGGGAGAAAAAACAGGCAAACAGAATGAGAACACTTACTGGAACCAGAGAGAGAAAAAAATAGAAAGAGACAGAGATATCGGAGCAAGTGATGCATTGTGTGTCTACATGTTTTGTAACAGCTAAAAGCCTTCATCTGGTTCTGATGAGGATGACAAATAAACAGAACACACTTGCAGCTGCGAACGCCGTCAAGTTGATGACGACACCGAATTTGCTGCGTTTCCACAAAACAAACAAAAGAGGTCAAACAAGAGGAAGCATGTGAATACACACAGGCAGATGAATTCATTTAACACTGATGGGTTGTTGCCAGGATACTGGAGCAGGAGCCAATGAGATTACAGCTGACGACTTCCTGAATAAGAACAAGCGGTGGCAACCATGTTGTCATGGATCCCACCACTCATTCTGGGCGAGAGCTGGGCTACAGGGGTAACTGCAGGTTTCAGAAAGACAAATTTAAGACTTTTTAAGACCTTTTTAATGCTAGCTATAATTGATTTAAGACTAAAGTAAAAACCAAAGTAGAGAAACAAAGGCAGCAAGCCCACCCTATTTCCAACTGAATATGATTAATGAAAGAATAAGAAAAATGATACCAGGAAATTAATTATAAAAGGACATGAAGTCCAGCTGTGTTTATTAAAGCAGATACTGTCAATCAAATATGTTCTGCATATTGTAACCCTGTTCTGTATTAATCAAAGTGGAGAAATGCAACACAACAAAATGTGTCATTGCATGGTTGAAAAATAAGACATTTTTAATACTTATTTAATTTATTTTAAGACTTTTGAAAGACCTGCAGATACCCTGTATAATAACAAGATGAATGAATAGATGATCAATCAATGGAATATGCACACCGCTATGCATCATATCAGTCCTTCTGTTACTTTTATCTTGGTGTTACTGAAAAAAAAGAAAAATACTGTAAATACTATAATAAGTATATACAGTATTTTGATGAAGAGGGTGTGATGTGTCTAAAGGAGCTACTGGATGGTCTACCTGCCATACTAGGGGCTCTTCCAGACCTGCTCTCCCCTCTGGAGTCAGTACGGATCGCTTAGAAGGAGGAGAGGGGAAGGGAGGAGGAAGAGGAGGAGGTAAAGGAAAACGAGGGGAAGAAAGAGGAGGAGGAGGACAGGGAGGAGGAGGAGGAGGAAGATGGTAGGAGTTAGGATTGAATAAGAAGTGGATCAAGAACGAAGTGATTTAGCAGAATCATTAGTAAAAGTGTAAGAGACTAAATAGGAGGTATTACATGTGCAGAGCGATCTGTTGTGTAAGGGATGAGTAAGGGTTAATGTGGGAGGCAAGTGAGCTGGCAGATCGTCTGAGTGTGTGTGTGTGTGTGTGTGTGTGTGTGTGTGTGTGTTCTTACAGGTTGGCCTGCGGGGGGTGCTGTTGTCCTCTTGTTCAGCAGCAGGGATGTGGCGCGTCAGAGATTTGGCAGGCCTGGGCAGGGACGACCTCTTCTCCGGGCTGCGGTAGGTTCTCTCCTGAGTGAACACACACACACACACACACACACACACACACACACACACACACACACACACACACACACACACACAAAAAGGCGGAATCAATACTACAGATCAATCATAGTTAGTGTGCCTGGACGCTGCACCCAAGGACTACGCAACAACTTTCTACAGTAATGCAGCAATCCCTATTCTCTTCTGCCATTTCCCTTTACCTTCTCGGCCCATTTGTTTGCTGGGGGGGGCGGGCGGGAGCATGCGGAGGAGGGGCGGGCCTCGCTGAGCTCCGCCTCCACCAGGGGGCTCCGTTTAAGGCTGCAGGCAGAGCCGGGGCGCTGCCCTGCCATCTTTAAAAGAACCGCCCTCGTGGGGCTCTGGACAGCAGCCATGGCAAAGAGACAGGAAAGCATGCAGGATGGACAGGTGATGCACAGGCAGGCAGATGTGAGAAACAGATGGAAAAATGAAAGAGTGAGACAGGATGGAGTGGAGATGAAATCTGTATATTTATGGTTTATTTTTACAAGGAGAGAGAGACACATTGCAAGCAAGTGCCTGTTGTGTTGTCTCACAGTATCTTCAGTTATTATTAGCAAGTCACTACAATTAACATTTCAATGGTATATAGAGTTTAATTCCAAAATGAGATGTCTATAATTTGCTAAAATGTGACACCTGCTCTTATAAAATGATCAATCGTACAAAATTAAAAGAAATTGTGGTACTTTTTAAAGGATAGTAGGTAACAAAATTATAACATTTTACAGATTGGAGTCTCAATATTTCAAAGACACTAAATAATTAACTTCTGGTAATAAATTCTATGGTTTTTTTTCAACCATGGAGATTTTGGAGTGTTTGAAGGATGGGCAGAACGCTTCACATTAATTCATGGAGAATATAAAGACTGATGAAATTAGAAGTTTACGATACTAACAAAAAGATGATAAGTATAGGTTAAAGAGAGAAAGAAAATGATGCTTTTGTGAAAGGTTTGAAATGAAATGATTGGTGTACAGTGTAATGAAAGGTAGCAAAAGCAAGTAAGGTGAAGTGTGCCTCGTAGTATTTAGGCGTGCCCCGTTCCCACTGTACTGCACATCATAAATGTTGTGTTTTCTGGCAAAACATGAGCATGACTCTGTTGGCCTGCCCACACTGATTTGATTATTATGCTCATTATATGACAGAGGAGGATACTCACAGATTTTCTCTGTCGGGACTGGCCACAGGGGCAAAGGCAGGCATGCATGACAAATTGAGTGGGCACACAGGCAGAAATAAAAAGACACAAAGGCAGACATGTAGAAATGAAAGAAAGAAAGAAGAAAATAATGGGCTTTGTCATGCAAACAACAGGCACCATGTGGCAATACACAAAGAGGTCTCTGGTGAAATATCCTTAGTTTGAGAAAAGTGACACCTGCTGTTGGAAAATATTTATGGTCATATTATTATACCTGAATGATTAGAGGCAACTTCAGTCTTTAGCTTACAAAATTACAATACTTTTACAGATATCTCATATGGTCTGACATTTTTCAACATATTTTCTACATACCCATCATTCCCTGAATGATGAACTTCCAGGATTTGATTTTTTAACCCCCCAAATGGATATACTGTACAGTGTATTAGAACAGAACTCTTCATATATACTTCAAATAATATGATGATGATTGGGATGTTAAACATGCATTCATGCAAGCAACAAACAAAAAATGCTGAGAAACTGAGAAACACACAGAATTGTAGAAACAAGATTAAAGAAAACAACAAAGTGATGTTAGAATAAGGGTCAATGTTAATGAATTGAAGTGTACCATCACCCTGTCTGCCAACTAGTAAACTCTCTGTGAACTAATGAAATGAGTAGCTGGGAGGGCAGGGGGGTGAGAGACAGAGATAGTTTTAGGTGGTTTCTCTTTCTTTTTTCCTATATTTCCTTCTATACAGATGTATTCACATCATCATACTAGAGGGGGGGGGGGGGGGGGGTGTGATCACTGTGTGTGTGAGTGAGTGTGTGAGTGAGAGTGTGTGTGTGTGTGTGTGTGTGTGTGTGTGTGTGTGTGCACGCACATGAGTGCCTGTTTAATGCGATCAGGAACACTAAAATTTAGGAAAATGTTAATGTCCCATTAGTAATTAATGAGTTGCATGTCCAAAAAGAAATCCATGAAAATTAATAATCGCATCCCTGGTGTGTCAGTAAGTGTGTGTGTGTGATTGAGTGAGAGAGAGAGAGCGACAGAGAGACAGAGAGAGAGAGAGAAAACATGTGTGTGTGTGTGTGTGTATCAGAAGCACTTACAGTGGTCCTCTCCCTGGACTGGTGGGCCACACTGAGGGGCTGACGGCCCTCCATGCCTGTGGAGAAAACAGAGATCCATGCTGTAATGGTCTGAGTAAAACCAGTAGAGGGAGACACCTGCGAGTGTGAACACATTCACACACACAACACACACATACACATGTACACGCACACACATAAAAGTATCGTCCATGCAAAGTACACGACCACACACACACATCTCAAACCTTCAGCAGCAACAAGTGTTTGCTGTAACGAGTGTTAACAGCAGAAACAACCAGATAACAGAGATCCGTAAAACACCCACTGCCTATCATCAAACATTGCACCACAAACATTTCTGTCAGTCTCTCTTTACATTCATAGGTCATTTCACACCGGTTGAGCAAACACCCCAACTTCAACAGGCAGCCACTTGCAGCCAACATATACAAGTGAGGTTGAGCTGTAACAAAAAGGATCAAACCAGAGTAGCTATGGTCCTCACAGAAAAAAAACACTCACCCTCAAATACCACTCCAATCAAACATGAATATGAAATCAAGTAGGACAAAATGCTCAGTAGCTGATAAGGAGAAAAATGAAAACGAAACACAAAAGAAAACAATTCTCAATGAGGCTCAAGATAAAAAAAAAAAAAAACAATGAGTCAGCAGCACACGATGTTTGCCAGCTACATTGCACCTGCATGGTTCCTCAAAGAGTCATCAATAGAGAGAGCACCGACGACAACATTTTCAATTTGTTTAACAATTCAACCTCCAAATTGGCCATGTGTAGATTCAGCTGTGCAGATCCAGCTCCAATGAATGCTGGCTGCTTCACACTGAAGGTTGTATAAAGCTTTTTGTGATTTTAATATGTCCCAGAGATGCTATGCCAACTCTAGTGGCAACCAGGGAGCTAGTTAGTGATATTCCTTGTTTTCTCCTGTTTTCTATTCTCTTATGTATGTATTACTGTATCTGTTACTTTCGAGACAACTTTTCACTTCGTACCGATTGTGTAAATGCCAAAATACCCTTGAGGATGTTCTTTACTGTGATTATGGATACTTCAGCGCTGCCGAGGGTACTCGACGGTGCCTTGTATAAACTCTTATACATTATCATGATAAAGAACACACTCTTGGGTACTGTATTATTGCTATATTAAATCACTTCTGAGAATAATACAGGAGAAGGTGTATAGAACACAGTAAAGTTTGGTTGCACTCTCTTTATCCATGGCTCTGATTCCCGGTGAGGAGTGTTCACCTGTGGCCTTGCGTCTAGCAGAGCCGTGAAGCAGAGCGGGCCTAGGTTGTCTGGCCGCCGCTTTGACTACACTCTTTCGAGATGGAGAGCGACTTTGGAGGACTGACACCTTACTCTGGTCAGCCCTCCTCATGCCCACTAGCAAAGAGGAGAAACAGGATTACATGAAAATGCAAACCTCCGTTAAAATGTACTGTAGACAAACGAATCTCCGCTCAACATGAAAGTAACATCAAAAATTACATTGAGATGACATTGTTATGGTGCTGTTTTAAGAGCTACCATATATCTGTATACATTAAAAGAATAAATTTACAATGATAAAAATTAAGTAATTAACACAGTGTATTTTACACTAAATGATACTGCATGAATATAGAATTGGAACCTTTTTTCTTCTTCATCTCCTCTCTTGGATGGTGGCTGGGCACTTTGCGGGACACTTTACTCTCAGTGATGTCAGAGTGGCCCCTTCCTCTGCCAGGGGCCCGTTTAGCGGGTCTGTCCACCACAGGTGTACTGGTAGGACTCTGGGTCTGAGGAAGGGCTTCGATTTGCTCAGTCATGACACTTTTGTCATCATCTGCAGTGGACAAGGATTGAGACAGGAGGACCACTAATTCTCCACACTCCTAGCCTGTATTAAAGATCTAGGTACAACAATACACATTCAATTTTACTGGGTTTTAGAAGCTAGCTACTTTTTGATATAAGAAATGCTGGTACAGATACATTAAATGCTTGACACAATGACATTACATTGCAAGCCATAAATTATGTGGCAGTGTTTAAAAGCACAGGGTACCTTGTGAGTCCATCCAGCCACTGTCTGTGTCTAGGACGGAGACGTCCATGGTGGTTTCATCGTTAGCTGTCTGACCGGTCTGGCTGAGCACATCAGAGGTCTCCTCCATCTCCTGACCAATCTCTATGGCTCCATCCTCCTCACTCATCCTTTCCTCCTCTTCTTTCATCTTTTCCCCTTCTCCTTTCTCTTCACCTATCTCAACAATCTCAATCTCACCCTCCTTCTCCTCCTCTTCCGTTTGTTCTTCCTTTTCACCCTCGTCCTCCTCTTTCTTCTCCCCCTCTTTGGCTCTTTGTGGCTCCTGTACTACCTTCTCCTCTTCCATCCCCTCGCCTTTGCCTCCTTCCAGAGGTGGTTGTGGCGGATCATTGTCAGAGCAGGCAGACAGATGAGAGCTGTCTGTTGCAGGTTCCCCTTCATCACTGATTTGTGCACTATGACTTGATTCTTCTGCCCCAGACTTAGGTTCATCTTCAGTCATCTGAACACTTTCCAGCAGCCTCATCTCCTCTTTCTTCGGCCCTTCCTTCCCCTCCTTTTTGAGGAGACTCTCCTCTGCTTGCCCCTTGGGGAGCACAGACTCTTCACCTTCCTCCATTATCTCTTGAGGCTCTTCAGCAATCTCAACATCATCATCTTCCTCCACCTCTTCCTCTACTTGTGCTTGAGGTATGATGATGACTGGGGAAGATATCAGCGGCATTGCTGAGCCTCTCTCTTGATTTGTCTCCTCTAACTGGTTTTGGGTATCTTTGGGTTTCTCAATGGTTAAATGCTGAACAGTTTTTGATGCCTCTTGCTTTTCTGTTTCTGTTTCTTCACGTTCACTTTGAATCTTCTGGTGCTCTTTTTCTATGCTCTCTCCTGAAGACTCTGATGATGCTAAGGGTACATCTGTCTTTGCCATATCTGATTCTTCACCAGTCTTGATGTTGTGATGTTCCTGGTCAGATTTCTGCATCTTTTTGTCTGACTCTGACTGTTTGTCATCAATCCTCTCAGACTCTGGATCCTTCTCTGCTTTGACCTCCAGTGTGACATCATTCTTGGCTTCCTCCCCAGTGACCTGAGGGCCTGATGATGCAACATCTGGGGACTTGGGGGGGGTGGGAGTCAGGGGACCCTTATCTCCAATTTCAGCAGTAGTGAAAGTAAATGAATTGTCTGGTGGGATGGGAGAAGCCTCTCTGGAGGGGTCCTTTTCCACTTCTACCTCAGGGATAGCTTGGATCTTGATGTCGCCAGGCAGGCCGCTCTCCAAACGAAATTCAGTCAGTCTGTCTTTTGAGGAGGGCACAGGGATCCTTAGGCGATCAGGTTTCATGCCACTCGTCACAGCTCTTTCAAGCATCATAGTAGACTTCACTGGTGCTCCGAGAACATCTTTCTTCTCAACCACAGATTTCTGAGAAATGTCAGGGACAATTTCTTTTTGGTCTGGTTGCTGTACTCCAATGTTTTTAACACCTTCAACCTCAGTGGCTCCAAGTTCCTCCTCACCCTCACCCTCCATAGAAGGGAAACATTGGTGAGGAGACTCCCCGGGACTAGGCAGGTCGGCGGGGGAGGGCATGGGCCCTGAGTACTCACTGAAAACACAGTAGCCCAGTTCCTCCAGCTGGTTTTCCCCTCCCACCACTCTTGAGGTCTGTTTTCCCAGGTCGAGCTTGGCCAAAGAACTCCCTACCAGAGCTGATACGTTGGCGGGCACAGACTTGCGCCTCATATGGTCCACTTCCCTCCTCTCTAGGGATGGTCTAGGCAGGGATCCAGCCAGGTCTAACATCTCAGAGAGGTCACTTGATTGTTCTAACCTAGAATTGTGATTGGTGGAAGGTAATCCAGGTCTTTCTGCCTTGGTGGGGATATCATCAGGTGGTTCGGTGGAGGTTGGGGTAATGGACAGAGCTGGAGGAAACCTGGGCGAAAGGCTTTCCATCGATGGTGTTGGAGCATAAGCTGTTGATTCATCAAAACTTCCACTGATGGAACACAAGGTGTCTGAGAAGGTCTTTGACTTACCTCTCTCGTCTTTCTGGCTTGCCAAGGACCCAACAGTAATGTTCAGGGAGAGGCTTCTCTGTTCCAATGACATCTTGCCAGGAGACAGCCTAACCGTTCTCTCCGGTTGTTCCTCTAGTTTCTGCAGATTACTTTCACTTGTCAATTTGGAACTGAGCTGATCAAGAGTCTGGTGGCTTGATTCAACATTTAAATCATCTACTGTTTTTTCCTGGCTTAATTTAGTCTCTGTTACAGTGCTGAGTTCATAGTAACTCTGTGTTTGTGGTGGCTCCTCTTCATGTCTTTGTGTGGACGTCTCAAAGTAGGTTTTTACTCCTGACTCATCCTCTGTAAAAATATCTGACGTGACCTTTGACTCCATGGCAAGTTCTGAACTCATTTTGAGAGTTTCTTGCCTTTGCTCCACTTTGTTTACATCAGTCTCTGATGGAGTCTCACTGCCACTATCTTCACCCTCCTCCATTCTCTCAAATGTCACAAATTTTTCCTTGCATTCACTCTTAGGGATTGCCAATTTGCTTGGTAAGACAATTCCCTCTCTGTCTTCTGCAGTAAGGTGTGAGCCCTGTTCACCCAATGAGGGCTGTTTTTCTGTGATAGCTTTGGACTCTACCAGCAAGTGGCTCTCAGGGGCCTCTTCTGTCCCCCCACTTGTGTCTTGGTTGCCTGGTTGCTGAACTGCAGAGGTATCAGAGAGCTCTTTGTCTTTTATTGAGGGAGGGGGAGATTCAGCCAAGACGTGTTCTGCTCCTTCAGGTGCTGCTCTTTCGACTATGAGCCTCTGATGTGGTGGTGCCACCTGGGGTTCATCCTCTTTCACAGCAGGCTCACAAGATGGTTTATTGATACATTCTTCTGGCTGCAGTATCTGGGCTGTGAGTTTGAAGGACACTGTACAGCTCTGTGCTGAGTAGTATAAGCTAATAGCTTTGCTTGCAGCATCCACACAAGCTAGCCAATACAGTCAAGCCGAGCCTTTCTGCACATAGATACAATAGCTCTCCATCAAGCAAAACACATAGCAGAGTGTCTTTTGTGGCAGGCCACAACAGCACGGGGGGTCACAGCGCCTAAGATAGCGTGCAGAGTTGGAATGAGGGAATGAGGTGCATGATGTTAAGATGACAAGAAAATCAATGTACACAAATATGTTGAATTCCTATTGCAATACACTTGGGTTGACAAAAAAGGTTCAACCCAATGACATTATTGTAAGATACTTTCTTTATATGGAATGAATTGTTAATATTATTATGTGTCATTACAGTGGCTACTGCAAATAAACAAATCTCAGATATATAAATTAACATTTTTACTGTTTGAAGAACATATACAAGCAAATCCATCCGTTTTAATTTCTTGATTCAATTACTTTGATTTCCAATGAAGAAATGTATGATAATAAATATTAAGGATACTGATACACCTTAAACTATATACATGAATATGTATGTCCAATGTATGGGTGGATTGTAATGCCCAAAGTGTGGTATTAGTAACAATAGGAAAACAGAGAATTATCCTTTACCTTGAGATGAAATGACAGCAACATTGAAACTAAAAGCAAATGATAGAGTAGAGACTTAAAATACATTCAGGACTGGATCCATGAAGGGCCCATATGAGTGGGTGTATTCACAAAACCTTCTTGCAACATAATATTCCAACAAAAACCCAACAACTAATCCTAGCAACACATAGGTCTACAATGCTTGACATTTCAGACAGTGACCTTTGCATTTGCAATGTAGCTGGCAATACATGGAGAAATGATCAACCACAATTTGGTTGATCAGGGCAGTATCTAATGTCACTCCAATGAAAAAGCAAATGGTTATGCTTTGCATGAAAAAGCACAAAATCAATATGCTATGTAACATCCTTTGCACATGGCAAGTACAGATATTAAAGCAGAAGCGTAAGGATCTCAGAGCAACAAAGCTGAAGGGACAGGTTGGCAGCAAAGCCTGTGTTGCATCACATTTTGTAAATCAAGAGCAAAACACTTTGTGCCCATTTACAGAGCACAGGAGGATCATGCAAAATAGGTAATGGACAGACAGACACATGTGCGCACACATACGCACCCACACAGAGGAGTGTGCAGTTGCTCGCACAGACACATATAGTACACGCACACACGCACACACACGCACGCACGCACACACACACGCACACACAAAAACCCATAAAACCACACACACCTTCTTTCTGTGATGGGCTGTCCTGTTCAGCTTGATGACTTCCTCCATTGAGGACCTCAGGTGTCTGGGCCTGCTGGCAGGCCAAAGCCTGGGGCTCTGTTACAAAATCTGCCTGCTCTAAGAGCAAGTCTCCTGGCTGCTCATATGTCACTTCCTCTTGGTAACTGTGGAGCTCCTCTGGAGCCTCCTCCTCATCCTCCTGCTGCTCCTCCACAGAGGGAGCACTGACAACCTCTACTTTCTCTTCTTTAGGCAGGGGAAGGAGGAGATACATGGATGAGACATGGAGGACAACATACACTGGGGTTACATGGGTTAACTATGGTAAAAGACTTTCAGCTCTGATGGACATGATGGCAGATGAAATCAACAAACCCTCTAGCCTCTGTATGGCTCAATAATCTAGCTAAAATGTAAGGTTCTGTATCTTAATAGAGTTTGCAATTAGTAACACCATGAATTAAAAATAACAATCAATCAATATTTGGCTTAGCAATCTTGCCAAAATAACAGGTACTGTATCTTACTATATAATTGCTATTGGGTTTGAAATTAACAACATACTTTTAACCCTGAATAATTGTAACGCGTATGCAATTACCCTGTCTTTAATCAAAATAATGTATAATCTATTAGAACTGCTTATGATAATATATCATATGCAACATATATTCTTAATAAATCAAAGCATTTTTTGTATAGTAAATAAGTCTGTGCAAAAATCAAGGAAGATTTGTGCTGTACTGCGATCAGAAAATAAAGTAAAGAAGAGTAAAGAAGGTAATCCATGCAGTGTATCTGTATAGTGCATTTTGGTGATTGCATACATGCACAAAGAAAATGATTAGAAAACAGAATGTGCTGGTTTCTGTGTGAAGAGTAAAGAGCTGAAAGCCAACCTGTGATTTACTGCTGGAGAAAATCAACAGGTGAAATGACCAAAGGAACAACAGAGGAGATGTTGAGAGGGAACAGTAGACTAATGGGAAGGAGGGCTCTAGTGGCAGGTTATTAACTATAAGAGGGGAAAAAGGATTTTCACATTGCCTTCTGTGGCACAGCCCAAGCATATATAGCTAGGCTCATATAACAGACTGGCATGTGCTAGAAAAGGAAGCATTCCTAGTGTATAGACACTTTGCAGTTGCCTAACAAATATCCTAGCAACCAGAACTGGTGCCATCATGGAGGTCCACTGGAGAATTGGCTGTGTGCAAATAATGCCAATAATATATAACTACCAGGCTAGAAAGAGAGACATACCTGAAAATGATTTTTGTGGTGTGGGTATAGGTCAATGCAGTACCATTGTAAGTAAAAGTGAGCAGTCTGATAAGGTAGATTTATTTCCAAATTTAGGTCACTGTCACGCAGTTAACTGTCTCGTTTTTAGCCCTTGTCCCTCTGTCTCTACTCCAAAGCACTATGAGTTGTATCCTGAGAAGAGTCAGCTCAGTTAACCTGAACCAACAGTTTGTTTTTGATACTGCTAATTTAGCAACCAATGATAATGTTAACATATAACTACTAGCTACTACTAATGCCAGCTTCTACGTTAGCTAGTGGACAAATTTGATGTGTTTACAAGACTGGTTAGCTGACCAGATACTATGGATAGCTAACTAACAAGCTGATCAGTTCCCAGTCAAAACTCGCACAGAAATGAATGATGCAAAGTTGTAGCCTATGTTTAGAAATGTAGTCAGCTATTCACAGCTACTGTTGCCCAAGTGCTGAGGACCTCCACTAGGCTGCCAGAAGGTGCGTTATGTCACCTGAAACCCTCTACAAGGGGAAGAGTGTGACAAAATGGCTACAACTCTTGTGTGTAACTGAACAAGAGTCACAAACTAACACTGACAGACTAAACAAGAACGTGAATAGGAGAGGACAGTGCTGCACATGCTGCAGATACCTTCAGGGTGCTACGAAGACCAACTGACATGCAAGGGGATAGACGACGCTGAGACAAAGCAAGGAGAGGCAAGAAGAAAGAGGAGGAGCTTTTCTCATCATGCAAGTGGCCCGGCACGTTTCAAGAAAGACGTCCCAGCGTGCACGAGTTTGTGTGTTCAGTGTCTTCCTTACGACAGGTGTCAATTTCCTAACGGCTGACTCTACGGTCTATAGAGCTAAAGGTTTCTGTCCCTTCACTTTGCCACTCTCACCACCGTTCACACTCTCATCCTGGATGGTCTGAGTGTGTGTGTGTGAGTGTGTGTGTGTGGGTGTACCTTGTGCCACAGGCCCGATCTGCTCGGCGGATGGAGAGGGGGGAGGGGAGGGAGGCAGATTGGCTGAGTCATCCACTGTGGAGGGAGAGAGAGAGAGACAGACACACCGGGAAGACAAGACATGGATGGGAGGAAGGAAATGAAAAACTAATAGAACTGCTGACCTTATCTCCGTGGGTGGCCCCCTTTTGAGTTTGGAACAACGCTAGCTGTGTGTATGTTTTTGCGTGCGTTGAGTTGTGAATGCACTGCGTTAAAGGCTTTTAAACATTTAATCCCTTGATCCTCTGCTGGGATTGAATTAATGGCTAGGAGGACCTTTTTGCTGATTCACAAGCGCAAATTATGAGTCATGCAAATAGAGCACCAGCTTACCTCAGAGGGCCTCAAAGAAGTCACACAAAATCACACACATTGATACTGATATGTTATAGTGCCTCAGTAGTCCAAAACACATTGAGAAACTTGTTTTCATTCAACTCGAATAGGTAGAAAAGAGAGGTTTCACACATGTACACATGCAAATGAATAGACACATACAATAAAAAGATGCACATACACACAAACATGCAAAGTTACCCACTTCCACTCATTACTTCTGCACTTGGTGAGCAGAATGAATGCGGTAAGTGTTAGCAAACCCGCACACTATCAAAATTTAAGGCTGGGAGGTTTCTTATGTGAGATACTTTATGTCTGTTTTATTCTGGAGTGCATAAAGTGCAAGACGCCGCGCAGCAAGCATTTATTCAATGTAGGTTTAACAGGTTTATGCACCACATGAGGAATCTCCCATCCTTTATTTTCGACTCTGCTCTTGGTGACAATCCTGGGAGTAGATTCAGCCAGGGGCCATGGAGTTTGCTCCTAATCAGTCTGGTCCACCTCCTGAGACCCAGAAGCCCTCCACACACCTTACACTTCCTTAATTACTGGAGTGGCTGAACCCACAGGAGCTCCACCATTGAGTGTCTCGAGGGATGACGCCAAAGTCCTTCTGCCTTTGGTAGCACTACTACAGAGGAGTCATGTTGTTCATTCATTCAATCGTGAAGGGGTTGGAATTTGTTCAAGTGCCTCTTGGGAATTGATTGCCCTTGCCTGGCACTGTGGAACCAATCACATTATCCCAATAACTGCAGACCCATCCCATCTGGTGGTGTGTGGAGGTAGGCCAAAGCAGTCGCAATCAATTTCATCGACCCATGCAAGCGCACACACTCCCAACCACGCACGCACACACACATACCCGTGTTCTTACCTGCCGCCCCGGGGTGCGCAGCCGCCGCCCCGTGGTATCCATTCTCCCTGTAGGCCGAGCTGTAGGCGGAGTAGCCGTTCTCGCCGTTCTCCCGGCCGTTGGAGGCCCAGTGCTCCTCTGGCTGCCGACCGTCTGCCATGCCTGCCTGCTGGGACACCGGGATGGGGACGGGTCACCTGTCGGGGCGGGTGGATGGGCGGGGTTTGGGGAAAGAGAAGAGAGAGGGTCATGTTTGGATGGGGATTGCGGAAAAGGGAGGGAATGTAGTGAGGGAGGAGAGAGAGAGAGAGATGATGAGACATGATGAAGGAGGAGAAGAAGAGCAAGGAAGGGTGGAGTCAGAACACGGCAAAGAGCAGACATTCCTCCCAGCACATGCTGCACACTGCATGGTGAAGTTCACAAATTGGCCACCAGAGGGAGTAAGGCACCGCATCGTCTCTCCACCGGCTCAGCCAACCGGTCTTTGTCTCAGCATCCATGTGCTGAGACGGCAGGGAGAGACTGAGGGAATATCTATCAATGTCTCTTTGGTGATATTTCAGTTTTTTTCACTGTGACACTGGCTGTGACTAGTGTAAGTCTGCAGGCATTCAGTGACTCAAAAAATGTGGTTCTGTAAGCTCAATGGGCAAAGAATGGCACTAAAACTGCCAGGGTTCACGGTTTCATTCCCACTGGGGGCACCCATGCTAAAAATGTATGCACTCATAGTACTGTAAGGTGTTTTGGTTAAGAGTATCCACCAAATGGCATACGTTTTATGTTGTGCTGCTTAATAATGGAGCATCAACCAAAAACACCACCATGCACAAATGAGAAATAAAGACAGTTGGCTTTGAATAGTATCAGAAATAGGGTTTAATTCTCCAATAAAAGCCCTAAAGACAAAAATTTGAAGGTGCACTGCGGCAGGCAGCTGCGAAATGGTGAAAGAAAAAAAGAGGAGTCAGCACACGCTTGTGAACACACCCTACGTATCCCCTCACCACCGATAAGGAGGTTGTTACCATGGTAACCAGAACAGGTCTTTCGGGGGTCCGACAGATGGGTTTGACAGGCCTGCCTCTTTCGCAGACAAAAAAAAAAAAAACGAGTCCGCACATGCACACATACACACACATGCACACATAAGCATGGCACATATAACAGACACTACAGCTCCCATTATCTCTGATTGCCCACATTAGCGCAACAAGACCCTATTCCATCCATTACAATAACAAAAGGTTTTTCCCTATCAAGTATGCACTATGAAGTATCTACAGTCCAATCAAGCATGCATCCCCACAAAAGGGGCCTTTTTCCCTATAGAGGAAACACATAATGTTGCTTTTTAAACAAGATTAGTAGGGGGCCCTCCCTTGCCTGGCAGCCTGACTAAATAGCATCATTATCATTAAGCAGCTGCAGCTAATTCCATCATAACAAATCAACCAGTGATACTCCGTTTCCTTTGTCCCTCCTCCCTAAATCTCACTTTTCTTTTCGTCTTCTAAACTATTCAGCTTTTCGATTGCCATCCCCTTTTTCTAACTTCTAAGGATGAACCACTGCAAGTCTGTTACCCTTATCTACTCTTTGTCTTGCTTAATCTGTCTTCTCACTCTGTCTTGTCATCTCCTCTTTTCCCTCTCTCTCCTTCATTGTCTCTCTCCCTCCTCTCTCGCTCACTCAGTCTTGCTCTACATTTCTCTCTTCCCTTCCTCTGTGTTTCTGCCTCTTTTTCTCTCCCTCTCTCTCCTATCTTTCCCATCTCTCTCTCACTCTATCCATCTTTCCCTTAGGGTTAGACCGATCTATTTGTTTGCCAACATAAGTCCAATATCAGCCTTTTATTAAAAATTTGATATCCGCCAGCCGGTGTCGCTCACCTCTGATATGATGCAGTTTATTTGATTATATATTTATTGCATATTTGCTTAATATTACCCAGGTTGTCTATGGGAAGACCTTAACTTGAACTGATTCTAATTATCATCATCATCATTATGTTGTAAAATGTAGAGTTTTAGTGTCACATGATGATCTAAATGTTGTTTCAGAGGCTTTTCCACCTTGCTAAGAATAAAAATCTGGGGGAAAGACTGAACCTCTGTAATTGTTTGGATTTTTTGGCATGAAAATGGATATTGAATATTGGCACAGAGTGTCGGTTATCAGCTTCAATCCCAACATATCGGACCGGCCTTTGAAAACCAATATCCGTCGAAGCTTACTTTCCTGCTCTATCTCTCCGTCTCATTTGTCTCCTCCCCTCTGCCTCTTCTCCTTTTTTTATAAATCTTTGCCTCCTACTCTTTATCCCTGCCCACATCTCTCCTTCCCATCTCACTCTCTCTCTCCCTGCGGGGCTGGGTGTCAGCAGGCTCACAGTGATCGGGGCTAATGTTTGCCGCAGTGGGAAGATGTGAGGATCAGAGAAGAAGGGCTGAGGAGCGGAGAGGGAAAGAAAAGAAGAAGAGGAAGAGAAAGAAGAAGAGGAGGAGGAGGAGAGAGACCTACTGACACTCAAAGATACTGGGCCAGACTGTCTGAGACTGAAAAGCTCAGCCCAAGGCTCTGAGGCGTCTCGTCCCAGCTGTTGCTAAGGAAGAAAACTGGTGCGCTGACAGCCGAATTGGGGGAATCGCCATGTGCTGATGGGGGTTTAGAATTGAATTGACCTCCTTTTCCCCCTTATTTTGGCAATATTATGCCACACTTGTCATTCACAGACTGTCCCTGCAAGGGATTTGGTAAACATTAATTCATTATACAAAGTTTCTGTCTTCTCATTGGATAAAAAGCCTCTTAATTATGAAGAAATTCACCCTCACCAGTCCCATGTGTTTACATCCCCATGGGTCCAAATCTAAATATCTATTTTGCATTTTTGTTGTCCTGTTACCATGACTGTCATGTTGACCTTGACATATTTGGCTGTCTCCCCTGTTAACAGACTGTAAAATACTAAGAACCACTAACCTTGTAATGCAAACTGGCTTAAGGAAAGACTCTACCATTGGTGGCGAGTTAGTTGCACACTGTAAGAACCCGGATGACCCTTGTGAATCAATGCTGACAGCAGGACTGGTAGATCAAAATGTGCTGATAGGGGTTTTGAATTGCACTGACCTCCTTTTCTATTCTGGTCAGCAATAGTCAGCATTACTTGTCATTCACAAACTGTCCCTAAAAGCCCTTTGACACACATTTACTTAATATTACATGTTTTCCCTCTTTGGTTACATTGAAAGTGAGATTTCCATGATTTGGGGGAAAAACAGTGACACCTACTATTATGCAATAATCCATAGCACAAAACTAGAACAAGTTATAGTCCTTTTAAAAGGATATTAAGTGATTTAAGTCCTGGGCTGATAAAAAAAAACACTTTTAGAGTCTACGTATATTCCAGTAGGCTATTTTTAGATACTGAATGATGGCCTTTAGATTATTTATTATTTTTCTTTTTGTTTCTAAAATGGCTACACTCATTTTATCATTCCTTAACATCAGATACTGAACTCACGCTAAATTTGATAATTTTTCTCCTGATGTCTGGGTGTGTCTGCTCCCCAGACCTTACTCTCCAGGCACATCTTGTCATCCTTGTGCGGCTAACGTGATCTGACATCCCCCTCTCTCGTCGCTCCCTTTTAGCTGTTTACCAGTCTTATTGTGTTAGACAGAGAGGGATAAACAGCATAATGGGCATCTTTCCAGACATAGCAACCCCAAAACAGCAAGAGTTTTTAATCACACATATTGTGCGCTGATGGAAGAAATCTTTTTATTTTTGTTCTTCAGCAAGTCCTGTTTGGTCTTGGCTGAGATGAGCCCAGGGCTAAAAACAAAGGGTGATCACAGCTAGACAGTACACTCCAATTTGAAGAACACAACACTTTGACACTAACATAATTTACCAATACACATGTAGGATCTGTCTGTACTTGGGAATTGCAAAGTCTGAAGTATAGTGAAAATTGTTTGTGTGTAGAGTAGCTATAGATATAGCTATACTTTCTGTTTTGCTTTGTGTGTGATGGAATAATTGCTATTATTGCTACTTTTATTGACTGTCACTATTTTGCTTTGGCAACAGATACTGAAGTATTTAATGCCAATTAAGCTCATTTGAATTTGAGTGTTATGGCTGATCCTGCTAGCTTGAAACAGCCCACTAAGCAGTTCAGAAACCAAATTGGACCAACAATCAGAGACTAATGAGACAGTATTAGAAATTATGTTTTCACATTACTCTTTCCACTGCATTAAATCTACAAAAGAAAAGTCATATTTGCTGGTTTACTATATTTCCAAGTACAGCACAGTCAGTCCATAACTGTTCAGCATGTGAGGTTGGAGACTCTTGGAAGGTTTCTTGATCATGCAAGGGTTAAACCAACAGGACTGGGAGTCAAAACAGGACTGTCACATCCTATCAGGTCTGAGGCTGATGTCTTAATTTGAACATGCCGGCGTCATCTCTGTAAAGAGATGAAGAGAGGGAGGAAGGGAGAGAGGGAGTGAGAAAGAGAGAGGGAGAGAGATAGAGAGAGAGAGGGTGTGGCAGCAGGCCTGAGGCTTTTCGGCGTGCCACGCAGGCCAATAAGACGCCGTCCTCTCTTCTTCTCTCCCTTCCTTCTGTCTTTCAACGCCGTCGCCTCGTACTTTCACGCTCTCCCCCTCCTTCGCTCTAACTTCCACTCCCAGTATCCCTCCTCCCTCCCTCCCTCCCTCCCTCCACCAACCCCGTCCCATCCCACCCATCCACCCTAATCCGACCTCTCTTTCCTCCCCGACTGCCCACCCCCCCCTCCCCAATCTGGGTCAATCATCACGCCTCCATGGAGCGCCGCTAACATCGGAATGTCACCATCCATTTAGGAGGGAGGATGGAATCTCTGGCAGCCAGTCTCAGTAGGCCAACCTGGCCTTAATCCTCTGTGTGAGTGGCCAAGTGTGTGTGTGTCTATGTGTGTGTGTGTGTGTGTTTGAGAACCTTAGTATCCCCAGCTACATAGTGAAGCAGCTCTACAGAAATGGCCCGTGAAATGACACAACAGCAGTTCCATTTTTCGGATCAGTTTGGGCCACTTATTTTAGGAACGATTTTCTATACTCCTTACTCAGTATATTCATGCCATCTAACCATTGATGGGACTATTAGAGCATCATTTTATGTCTCAATACTAAATACTACACGGAGGCCTTGAGGCCAAAATGTCCTGGATATTGTTTAATCTTATTTTTTTGTGTTTTAAGATAATTCATTAGAACAAAGGCTTTGCAACTGATGTTGGGGAGCTGTGAGTTCCTCTTTCTCTCCTGGTCTTTTTGGATTAATTTGAGCATCCATCAATGATATGCCTTTGGCACATCACTGTCTGTCTGCTCTCTCATCCGTTTGGCAAGGACTCTTACATTTTTAATTTACATTTTAGGCATTTAGAGTGACTTATAATGAAGGCAACAGTAGAATAAGCTTTAATTCTTAGATTACCGACACTACAAGCAGCCAAAGCATAAAAGTCAGAGCCACAGTGCCGTGTAATTATTCCTGCAACCCTAAACTAATCTTGTGAGGGAGAAATACTGGGAAAATAGTAGTTAGAGAGACTGTCCCGTAACCAGAAAGTCACAAGTTTGAGCCCACAGCAACCAATATGTCTACTTCTTTCGTTTTCTTGACATGTAAGACACTGAACCAACCTACCTGCTCACTCACTGTAAGTCGTTCTGGATAATGCCATCAATTCAATGTCTATACGCAAATGTCTGAAGAGGACAGCAGGACACTCAAGGTTTGTCTGTGACCTGTAATCAACCCACAGTCCAGCAGCTTCCTGCTCCATAGTGGAGGAGGGGATTATGTTTCGTTGACTCAGCAAGACATACATGTGGGGGGATTGAAGGATAATGAGTGGTGCCAGTGAAGTGTGAATGAACCGTGAACATTCTGAGCACTAGCATGACCGGCATGGCACGCGCACCAACACACACACACACACCCAGTATGGGGCCTGCTAATTCCTCTCAACGCAAATTAAGTACCGTAAACACAGCAGTATAGGCACAGTGAGATTGTGTAGAAAATGGAAATAGAAAATGAAAATTGCAAGTGTTGGCTGCTCAAAATGGACTCCTAGATACAGTATTCTGGTGCTGAGCCTATAAATTAAATTGCACATTGTACAAAAAAAAACTTTCATTGCATTGAAACAGTGTTTGATTAAAAATGTTTGATTGCTGAAAAATCTGAAATAGTGAAAATCTGTGTTCAGCAAAACAATCACAACATAATTATTTCTCAATATCGTGCAGCCCTACTGGGAAATAAAAACAAAAAAAATCAATTCTCACTGAGACCAATGCAGTGTTGATGCATCTGGCATTGTGAGCAATGAGGAGCATTATTATTTTGGGAGCATCACACTGTAACCACTACACAAACAAACTGTGACAACTTTAGCTAATGTTAGTACTATAATATCAGAATACTCTGTCTAAAATGTTGGCAGTTAACTACATAAGCAAGTAAGATAAGTACCTCAAATTAATTGTGTGATTTTGTGTCTTTTTATTTGCATTCACCGGTAGCCTTCGAGCCTTTGAGTCATCAAATATACCACAAACTAACTGAATAGTGTTTATTTCTCTTCCACATTAAACAGAAATGGGAGACACAGGGTTTATCCTATCCAGTGTGTACTACGTTGTATATAGAGTGAGTACTATGCAGTATCTACATTCCAATCACGTAAGTACTCCCAGGAGCCTGAGTGACAATCTTTGTACTGCGTCCTCTCCTCCACCCCATCCTCTGATCACAGTCTTTCCCCTCTTCAGATCTGCCCACAAACCCACTGACCGGAAGACTTGGAGCTGGACTCAACCATGGTGGCTGGAGGCGGGGGGTAAAACATCCTCTCCTTCATTCATAAGGATGGTCAACACTTTACATCCACATTTTAAGAATTTAGCTGATGCTTTCTTTTTTCAAGAGCCACTCACAATGAGCGAGCATGAAGCAGAGATGGAAAGTAACCAAGTACATTTACTCAAGTACTGTAGTTAAGTACAATTTTGAGGTACTGGGGCTTTACTTGAGTTTTTCCATTTTGTGAGACTTAATACTTTTACTCCACTACAGTTCAGAGCGAAATCTTGTACTTTTTCCTCCACTACATTGATCTGACAGCTGTTACTAGTTACTTTGCAAAATAAGGTTTTACATGCAAAACATACGATAAGCTCATAAAATATGATGCACTGTTAGAGTTTAAACTCCCCAGCAGTATATGGGTCAGAATGAGTAATTTTACTTAAGTACATTTTACTGCTAACACTTCTATACTTTTACTTAAGTAAACTTTTGAATGCAGAACTTTTACTTTTAATGGAGCTTTTTTCCATCATGGTATTGCTACTTTTACTTAGGTAAAGGATTTGAGTATTTTTTTCCACCACTGGCATTAAGGAAGTTTAGCGTCTTGCTCAAGGACACTTCAGCAGCTGCTGGTAGACACACTGACTGCTGCAGGGTTTGAACCTGTGACCATCTGGTTACGAGACAGTCTTTCTAACCGCTAGGCCTCTGTGCTGCTCCATGCTGCATTGTGTCACATCAAATCACTAGTCACCAAAAACGACTCTAGTTTCTTACATAGCATTTTTCCCTCTCATTTGAAAGTCAATGCACTATATTGAGCCACTGGCTTCCCGACTGGTTTTATCAACTAATGCTTGACCGTATGGTAGATGTTTTGATGATTTGTGTTTTTATTGTGGGTTTTTACTGTGAACCTTTCCTTTCAGGACAATTACCGATTTGAATTTGAACTGAATCTGAAGCTGAACCGACCGCTGCGCCTCTCCTCTCGCTGCCTGCCTGCTTTTCCTTCTCTTCACTTTCAGCCTCCAGTCTCATCAGAGGAGTAGATGTTTCCTGGCATACATCGGCCCCACCCACAGTGACGTCACCGTTCCCATGGTGATATAAGACTGGGCCGGGAGGGGCTGGTGGACAGGAGTGGATGGCGGCTGCGGAGAGCAGACTTTGACCATGTTATGGTTTCTGAAATGGGTCACTGGATCCTTTAGGCCTGGCCCCGGGGGTCCTCCCTCACTACATTGACGCAAGCGGGAGCCAAGCCATTTAAATTCATCAATAAACTGATAGCTGGTTGCTGGTTGGCCTTTTGATGTAATTTCAGACCTTTACGGTGGTGGTGATGGTGATGGTATGTGTTTCTGAGTGTGTATACGTATCATATTTGATGTTTTGGGCTTTTTCACTGATGCTGCTCATTACACCCCAATTCCACATCTGTTGTGTATAGAAATGTTGGCCAGAAAGCTGCTACACACAGCAGGATTCACAAGTGACAAATGTAGGAGAGGAGAGACAATTATATGTTTGCTCTTACAAGTTTGCTTTTAGTACAAAACTGAAATATCAGATCCATTTTTCTAGTTGAGTGAAGCATTTGGTAGCACTGAGTACCCACCTTATTCCAATGTATTAAGACATGCATTAAACTAATAATCAGCTAAATTTGAAATTCAATTCAATTTTGCTACTCTCTTTTCACCCACTCCACTGATTTAATGCAATAGTGACTCAACCTATACACAGCTCATGAAAGCTTTTACATTTGCTGCTCTATACACTTAGTGTCGGATAGATCTTCCCCGGGAGAAATCCTCTGGCACACGGGAAGTCATACGTTTTATGTTTCCGACAGCAGCAACAGCGGTTTGTTTGGAATAGGCAGAAGAAGAACTGGGTAGTTGGCGAGAGCAGCCGTAGCCGTATTTGAATTTGTTATGACACCCTTGTAAGCACACTAGATTTTCAAGTACTTAAACAGTATTACGGTGTACATACAATACTTTTCTATAGGTTAATGCAAGGGAAATCTTTATTTTTCCAGTCATTTTTCTGCTAATGGTCTCAGACAAAAAACAGAAGACAAGTATCATTTCTTGTTAAGCTCTCTCTCTCTGGAACTTGCTGCTGTGTTTTCCAACAAAACTCCCCCTCTGTCAGTCCAAGTCATCCGTCTGTGTCCCAGTCAGTCCCTCCCTGCCCAGCCATCTTGGATTTTCACACGCCCTCCTTGACTGAGGGGATTATGACGGCTGCCGACAGCTTAACGTCTCCTGGCACACACACACACCCACACCTAAATCACACACACCTTACGCCTACACACACACACACACACACACACACATGCCCTGCTCAAACCTTCATAGGCACATGCATACACACCCACAAACCCACACACACAAACACACCCAAAACTGCCCACAAACACACACACACAAAGCTAAACCCAAAACTCCCTGGCTGGGAACAAACACATTGTTAACATGAGCTAAATATAGACACACACACAAATAGCAGACTTCTCCAAAATGCCATCTGAAACAACATTACACCAACAAATCTACATTCAGCCGGTCACTCTCTTTTAACACGCATCACAAGACACACAAACATTTCTATGACATTCAGACAGATTTAAAGAACAACAGATAGAGATATTAGACTTCCAAGTTAGTGATTGCTTTTTTAAAAGCTCAGTCAAAAATATCTTATATGACATCAACCCCTACAATTGCCCGTTTTCCCCCCTTTCACATGCTGGTGAGCATAATCCCGCCTCTATTATATCCATGAACAGCCTGGTAGCTAATCATCTGGCTGAGTGCAGCCACTTAGATCTGACTCCTGGGGCCCCATGACTCATGGGAAAAGTGAGTGTGAAATGTCATGGGGGAATAAGAGTATAAATACTGCGTAGTATACCATCTGGCAGTGGTCCAGGCTTTTATGCTTTTGCTCTGTTTTTGAATCGTTTAGTTTCCATTTCTTTATTTAGTTGTGTGATTGAAACGTTTCTCTGTAAAAGCGGCATTCAAGACAGATGGATGTACCGGTACCAATGAGGCCTCTTGCCGTCTGTCTATATTTAGAAATGTATTTTCATGGGGCGTCCCGGTGGCTCAGTGGTCTAAGGTGCACACCATGTAAACGCGACATCCTGGAATCCGACTTTCCACATGTTGTCCCCCCTCTCTCTCCCAGTCTTTCCTGCCTCTCTCTACTTTAAATAAAGGCGCAAATGCCCAAAAGGTAATCTTCCATGCCTCTGGTTTAGTTTTACCTGACTTGAAGAGTTGTCTTCACTGGTGGATGAAACAGAGAGCTGCTGAGGTGAAGCTCCTGGTCAGACCTGGACGATGGAGAGAGGAGGGACAGAGGGAGAGGAAAGACATGTTAGGATATCAATAAACTGCAGCATTGAAGTACGTACACACAACATACCCGTCTCTAAAATAAAGGGGGTTGTGTCATTGGGTCAGAGACATGCATAAACCAATTTAATTCACCCACAGTTTTAGCTCAAACCTCCGAATCCCAGCTAGCTAGTTCAGAATCAAATGAGCGGCTTTCTATGCGACAGCACTCATCTTGGCCCATGTGTTCGACCCCAGTGCTTACATAGCCGTGCATGAGCTATGCATGCACACAGCAGCTTAGCTCCGTCACCTGTAGGCTGCCAGGAACATTAATCCAAGCCTTAGTGTGGCCTCCTCTCTCTTTTAAGCTGCTACTGTGATGGGCTGTCCACAAGAATGAAGCCAGTGATTATTTAATCTATTCAGATTGTGTGTGTGTGTGTGTGTGTGTGTGTGCGCGCGTGTGTGTGTGTGTGTGTGTGTGTGAGAGAGAGAGTGTGTGCATGTGCATAAACATGTGTGAACGCCCTATGTGCATGTTTGTGCCTTGTTTTGTTTCTGCATTTTTGTGTTGCCAACACAAATTTACTGAGCTCCTTAATTTACTAGTACAGTAAGCCTTTTAAGAATTTTACATGCATGTTTTATAGGACTTAATTATTTTATTCTATTGTACTATCATTATCATCATATATCATAGTTGTTTTTTTCACCCTTCTCTCACAATTGTGTTGCTATGTTCCTTTTACTGCCTGTTTTTAAGCACTTCTGCTTCTGTTTTGAAAAGTGCTATATTAAAAAAAATATATTTTTATTACAAAGCAGCATCATAATCAAGTACTGGAGACTATGATGAGCAGTAGGCAGTGGGAGCCATCATAGAGTTTGTCAAAAGCACAACTACCATGCTGTAACACGCTTTGGTTTTGCATTGGTGTACTGAGTTGTGCATGTTGAGTGCGTGTCATCAGTGCAATGATGAAGTCCTTGCAAGCACGCTTCAACTTGGGCACCGGGCTGATAAGCACACTTCAAATGGGGTGCTTATCAGAAGGGGGCTGAACCAAACTTTGCTTTAAAACACAATGGAAAAACATATTGTACTGTACAAATATATATAGGGTACAATACACTTTTGTGTAAGTGTAAAAATCCTAATACTGTATCTATTGGTGCGGTAAGGCCTGTAGCAACGCACATACATCCAGACCGATGCACAAATTAATGACTGAGGCTACAGAGAGCAAGAGACACAGATAAAGAGAGGTTGCTGGGACTATTCTGTTGTTTCCAAGGAAACAGGGCCACTTCCATTATTCCTGTAAGACAACTGCAGCGACAAGAAAAAAAACACAAACCAAAATGATCATTTATCACCAACAAGTGGTTGATGGATTTGTCCTCGCTATGCCAACGAGACAGACTCCACCAGCGAGCCATTTTCTAGATTCGTCAAATTCTTGGATTGAGCCAGCGGATGAGCTGAGGCTTAAGAAAGACAGATTTTGCGCGTTTACCCTGCTTTGGATCGGCGAGGAGGTACAACACAGAGCATCCTGTTAACATTAAACTGGTGTGAAAGAAGTGTCGGCATCTGGCGCCACACTACAGGCAGTTGGCGAGAGAAAGAGAGAGCTGGGAATTGAAACAGAGAGACACAAAGAGAGAGAGAGGAGGCACCGATTCTCCAAACAGGAAGGAGGTTGATTTATTAGAAAAGAGAGAAAAAGGCTGCAGCAGAGAGTCAGAGGGAGAGAGAGTTTAGATAGAGAAAGACATGCAGACAGATATATAGTGTAATTATTACCAATCATCTGTTTATATCTATAATATCTCCTGTTAGCTCAATCAATACACTATATTGCTTTGGCAACATAGGTTTCTTTCCTGTCACACTAATAGTATTCAAATGATTGATTGGGTTGATACTAACAGAGAAAGAAAGAGAGAGAGGCACATATACCTCACCAAGGAGAGAGAGAGAGAGAGAGAGAGAGAGAGAGAGAGAGAGAGAGAGAGAGAGAGAGTGAGAGCGAGACAGAGACTAAGCAAGAGAGACAGAGAAAGAAAAAAAAGAGAGAGACTATAAGGTCACACAGAGGAAGTAATGTCTCCTCTGGGGGGAAGGCTGGCCAGGCGGGGAAGCTTAGCCAAAAAAAAGAGAGAGAGAGGGATAAAGAGAGACAGACAGATAAAGAGAGACCATTTGATCGTGGAGCGTGGTCACGGACAGGCCGAGAACATCAGCAGCGTGACAGGAGTGGAGGCATCATACTCTGAGCGGTGTGTAATGGAATATGATGAATCCCTCTCACACACAGCAGGCTTGCACAGCACCAGAGGGATGTAGCCTAATGTAAGGTAAACTCGCCTCAGTACAGTTTATGGTTGAAATCAATATCACGATAATCACAAGGATTATTTTCCAATATTTTAATATATTACGATACGGCTTACATATTCAAAATCACGTTCAACTGATGTTCATTGCATTGAAATTTTCAAATAATATTCCTTAAAATGTTTCACACTTCATTTTTTTTTTAAATGCAACTTGCTTGTTCATCAATTTAGACAACAGAATTGTGTATCAAGATCACAATAAATAATAAATAAAGAGGTGGGTAAACTGTGCCCTCTAGTCGGTGATCTTTATAAGGCAAAACCAACCACAAGTCACACAAAAATCTTGCAGTTATATAGCCTAATACTTAATTTTAAACTACTTATGTCAGGCTAAAAAGGTGTTGAACTCCATTCTTCAATTAAAAAGGTCGGTAAACCGATATTAAGCGAGTTTACCTGCCATTTCATCCCTGGATATGTAGTGTCATTCTGATACACATTTATGAGAAATGGGTCGTTTAAGATGAAAAAGGTATAAATTTATGCATTCCTGGAAATGTAATTGTCTTTTGTTATATTGGTCGTTGTTTGTCTAATGATGACCACTTTGTTTTCATTGCAACTGCCCTCTGTAATTTTGGAGTGCCTGAAGTGTGTCATATCTTATCTCTGAACTCATTAATAACAGCTTTTATTGGATGTAATGCTGATAATTTGACATCCCAGCGATCTTATCAGTCACCCCAAGATGACTGTGAGCGCACTGTCAGATCTTGTTGGTCGATATATCGAACAGGCACAAATACTCAGCACACGACTGCAGGGATGAACAAACAGACACTTCCTTCTGAGTCCCTGCAACGGAGGAACACAGTGCGTCGCTGTTTGTCCATCCTGACATTAGTCTTGACCTGTATCGACCCCGTTCCTCCCTGGAGAGGAGGGAGACCAAATGGGTCAAACAGGAAGGGAAGAGAGAGAGAGGAGATGGAGGAAGGGAACAGAGCGCAAGGAGAGAGGAAGGAGGGGAAAGAGGTCAGAAGCCGACCTAATCCACAGATTTGACTACTTCATCATCAGAGACGGGGCAAACAGGAAATGAATCCTAATCTCAGCGCCGTGGTAAAAGGCCCGATAAACGCTCCTGAAATAAGCCGACAGAGGAGATAAAGGGGAAAATGACAGAAGGTTGTTTCAAGAATTATTTCGTTCACTCTTATCGAGCGCCGCTCCTGGCATTTCTGGCAATCTTTTAATTCTGGCGTATCGATCTTTCATGCCGCTCACCCTACAGAATCCTAATTACCCAAATCTCACTTTGAGGCAGTGAACAATATCTAGCCTTGATGTGGAAGAATGGATAAAAGGAGGGGGAAAAAAAGGGAAAATCACTGTAGAAAGCACTGTGCCAAGTGTCATCACATCATGCTACAAAAGTAGGTCTATTCAGACATTTTTTTTGTAAGGTCTGTGTTACAGTAGTTGGCACCAAACTGCATTTAATACGATTACTATAGAGGCTTTGCAGTTGCATCACAAATCTCCTGGCACCGTCATGGAGGTCCATTGGAGAATTGGCTGTGTGCAAATAACAGCCAAATATATAACAACCAGGCTAGAAAAAGGGAGATATAGTGGAAAAAGACTGACATTGAGAATCAGTAGTGTTGTAAGTAAAAGGTGAATGATAGTCCAAATTAAGGTTACTGTAACACAAACTATTTTGTTTTTAGCCCTAGTATCTGGTCTTCATCCTGACTCAAAACACTCAGAATTGTAGCTAGACAGTTAGCTAACAGTTAGCTCATTTAACCTAAACTGACATTGTTAACTAGCTAACTAGCCAGCAAGCTAAATTAGCTAGCCCCCAGTGTTAATGCTGCCAGGAGACTACAAGCCAGTACTAGCGCTAACATTTGCGTCTATGTTAGCTAGTGTGCAAATTAGATGTGTTTACAACAAGACAGTTAGGGTTAGAGGTACTAGTTACCTGCTAGCTAACAAGCTAATAGTAGCCTATCTAAACACAAAATCAATCAGATGTATCAGGGGGGAAATGGTCAGTTCCTAATCAAAAACAGTACAGAAATTAACAATGTCTACTCACTTCTTTTGAGACGGGCAAGTTGTAAGTTTAGAAATGCAATCAGTTGAAAGCCCTCTGCCTCTATTGCTACTGCTAGTACTACTGGCACTAGTCGGCCTACTACTAGAACTTTAGGCCTCCTACTAGGCCTACTACTGCTAATACTACTACTACTAATGTTTGAAAACCGTTTAAGTATGAATATGTACTGTTTCAGGAGGATCTGATTTACTTACTTGAAGCCCTGTATCTGTTTGTGTTGTCTAGGTGTTGGTCTGTTTGGAGACTGTGCCGTTTTATGCTTTTGTGGTTCATGTGTATTTTATGTATATTTTAATACAACCATGATGAACCCAAAGGCAAATTTCCACAAAAGTGAACAATAAAGTATCTATCTATCTATCTATCTATCTATCTATCTATCTATCTATCTATCTATCTATCTAGTCATAGTTAGGTATGTGATAGGGTGGGGTGCTATGAGCAGTTGTGAAAGATAATAGAATTTTTTGCCCCCCAGTGACTAAATTTCACTGAAATGAACTGTAAAATGAGTATGGCAAGAAAACAAAGTGCCAGGATATTAGATCATTTATGGTAATAATGTGTCTGTTAAAACCTCGAGGTTAGAGAGGTCTGTTCTGACAGTGGTTGTGGTGTGTTTTAGTTCAACCTGGGGGTCCAGTAAATTTAAGAGAGCCTCTCCACAGAGGTCTTCGCTTCCTCTCCCTTTTAACTTGGCCATCGCCCCCGTTTCCTCATCTATAATTCACACAGACAGCCTCCATCTCCCCACAGACAAACACACACACTGACCTGCAGGCCAGTATGCCTCCACACTTGAGTGTGCAAACACACACACATGAGCACACACACGCATGTTTAATGCATCAAAACCACCAGGAGTCATAGTCAAGGTGGGGAATGTAAAAGTGTGTGTGTTCATGTGACGCATTTGAAATGCCATAGTAGATGGAAGTGGGGGTTTTGGTGGTGTGTGTGTGTGTGTGTTCAGAGGGAGGGGGTATGGTGCTTTTCAAATCCCCCCTGTACCGATCCCCTATTGCCTTTTGATCTAGCTACACACAAATCCGTGGATTATCTCTACTTCAAGGCCAAAAACAGTAAATAACCGCTATGTTCAGTGAAGAAAATAACTTAATAATTTATCAACATCATTTCAACAGCTGATTCATTCAGTGATAATCTGCCTCGGCGATGACAGCGGCGTATATTGGACAAGTCCTTTATTATTCTTCCACATCATTTGTTTGCGGTGATAACCGTTTCAGATATTAAGCATTTACGGCTTTTCATCATCTTTGCATCACTGACTTATAATGGCAATTTCACTTGATGTGAGCCAGTAATTGCATCTGTGATACACTTCTGGTTTCCTAATGATGGCTCTCCCTGTGGTCTTGGTCTCCTTTATCCTGCAGACTTCTCTGTAATCAGTGTGATCTTACAGGTGTAAAGAGAGAGGGGGCGTTGTGTACACCTCCACACTTTGGAGTGCAGAAGGCCTGTGCGGCTAATGAGCCAATCTCTGCCGGGAAAGAGACTCATTAATTAATCAGAGGGAAGCATGGAACGGAGCATGAGCATGAGATAATGCAGACACAGACAAGCAGACACACTGACATTATGAATGTAACCCCGGTTTCCTGAGGGAGGGGAACAGGGTTCAGTAAAGCACATTAAATCCCATATTAATGAGTTGCATCCACTGAAACTGTCCGGGATCAGACACACAGGCATACACTCTCATTTTTAATACCTGTGTTTCTAGATTGGGACAAAACACTTGTTACTTTTCAGCACAGCATATTGACAAAATATACAGTTATTATAAAGAGCTACATGTAGGATTTTAACATCAATAAATCACTGCCACATTCAATTTGAGACAGTAATTACCGTAGAAAATTGAGAATCTCAACTCTGCATTTTACAGCGTACGCCACATGGTCGGATTTCACGGGAAATCCGCTGGATTGCTTTATAGCACAAAGAAATACTGCTTTTATCCCAATGGCAGATGGTGGAAGGAGTGGAAAAAATAATTTCCAACATGTTTATCCTGTTCGGTAAAGCGAAACAGAACACAAACGGACAAGTAACAGCATTCTCTTTTTGTGACATGCAGGAAGCAACAAGGTTTATGGGAAACGTGGTCTTAATTTTGAGAAACATGAGCGTGAGATAGAGGCTACCAATCGTATTGACCATGGTCCCATTTGTTTATGGTAATGATACCAAAGTATCACAATTAACTAAAAGTAGACATACAGTACGTGTTAAGAATGACGTCCTTTTTAAGAGTGTAGACACACGCTCATAGACACACTATAGGGAAATGTGCAAACACGTATGGTATGTGCACCTAAGCACAAAAAACACAGTTACAGTTCCCTCCTACTCACCCTCAGTGCCACCTGCTCTCTCTCACCTCCACCTCACTCTCCCCTTCTTTCCACTCTTGATTTCTCCACCTTCTCTGTCAGCAAAACACACCCATGGATCTCCCCATTTTATCCTCCCTCTCTCGCAGGAATAGAGAGAGGAGGCAGAGGTGAAGAGAGGGATGACAGACAGAAGGGTGATCGTTCTGACAGCAGCTTACTGAGCAGAGGACAGCACACACACACACACACACATACACAGCATAGGCACACATGCATACATGCTATCCCTACACACGCAAACACTCCCAAAACCCCATTTCCCCACACGCAATCATACTCTACACCCGGCACATAATCTACAAGCTTGAACACAGGCCAACAGCACTTTCATAAACATCACCATACACTCAAAACTGACGAGCCCAGTGCATGCTGGGAGCCCGCTGATCGAGGGCCTCGCGGCGTTATGTAAACCAGCGGGGCCGGGGCCAGGTGCGGGTTCTCGCTTCCCCCCCCCCCCCCCCCGAAGGCAACAGCTGCACTTAAGAGCAGAGACAGGTGGGAGAACGGGTCTATGTAGGTTCCCAATGGCCTCAGAGCATTACACACACATTACACACAGCTTCATCAATCAACATGTTAGGACAAGGCGGCCCAAAATGAGGCCCGCAGGCCACGATTTTACCCGCGTGGAAAATTTTTGCCCTCAAGAATGCAAGGATGTTTAAAATATTCTTGACTGTCTTTGGGCTTGATTGTCTGGACTGTTACTTAGTCTATTTTGTTCAATTTTGATAAGATTTTTCAATTTAATTCAATCTGAGATGTCATTTTGAGATAATATGCAGCTAAGAAGCAAGCAAGATATTAACAAGCATCTTGAGCAACAGACCTAAGACTACCATACTAATTAATTAGTGGTTAAACCCCTTTCACTTCATGGTTCCTTGTCATTTTATGGATCTCATTGCTGTTCTACATTTTTCCCAGTCCATTTTTTCCATGTTTTGAAATTCTTTTTCCATTTTTTTATTGTTGTTTTCTTACTTTCGTTTGCTTGTTTTGAGGTGCAATGCTTTTACAAGCTCCTTCATTTTTTTTTTTAATCCCAGTGCCCAAAATTATTAATTGCATCGTCTTTCTTCTTCTCTGGGTTTTTTTTATCACTGTATTTTATGACAGTGTTATCAGTTTTTGCATCAGTCTACTTTCATGTTTCATCAACTTACAGTACATTTCTAAACTATCACAGTCTGCTTGTATTTTATTGTGCAAGTCCGTCCACCCATATTATGCTTTAGCCCATAACCCTCTGTGTCAAAATATTTGGACATAGAGGGTTATGGACGTAGGACATTTTGCCAGGACGATGATAAGGAGCCCAACTAAATTTTTATATTCCTTGTAATATGCCGTACGTACGGCACATTGCAATCTGATGGTCTGTTGATCTCAGGCCACAGACTGAACTGAATCCTTTTTTTTTTCTTCTCGTTTCTGTGAAAGCCTCACATCTTTCAAAGACCAACAAATTCTGCCCCGACAAAAGTGGTGCAAGTGCTTTTTGGGTAAATTGAAAGGACTCCCACTCCTTCGGTAATCAATCACATCAGCTTCTTAAATGTCTGAACTACCCCTTTAAGGTATAGTTTCCATTTTGCTGCATCATCCCTCAGTCAGTGTCCCTCAACAATCCATCGGACAACTTCTCCAACATGCTGAACTGTGCTGCAGTCGACCCCAAACAACACGCTGTCTGTTTTTATTCCACTGCATCTGTCCGCATGGCTCACCTCATCTTTGTCAGTGCTTTGACATCCAGCGACACCCCCATCAAGTATCACTTGTTAAGAGCGACTTGGGGACATGTCGTCATAGTCGGGGGCGGTGTTGACTCCGCTGCAATGTCCCTCTCTCCTACAGCTTGCCTCTCCGTAACACCTACAGTGTGTATTCATCTCCATTAGGATTCAAATGCCTTGCTGGATAAGGACATTCCAGCAGGAGCAAAGGGTGACTCCAAAACAATGCCCCTCTCTCAGTTGGCATTTCTATAACATTTACATTGTGTGTTTATTGTGTTTCGAAGGCTTTGCTGGCAGCAGTGTTAACTCAGTTTCCATCTTAATAACAACTACAATGTTTATTTACAATATCACTGACTAAAAGGAATTCTACTCCAAAATAAGGGTGATGGAATAAGTCGCTCTCTACAACAGTTGTCATATTTATAACACCTATAATGAATATTTATGATGTTTTCAAATGCTTTGCTGAAGAAAAATCTCTTAGGAACTAGACGCGATGCTGTTGTTCTCATAATCCTATGCTTACATCCTTCAAATGGGACAAGGGAAAGTATCATATTATTACTACCATTATTTAAAACAACTACAAATCGCATTCATCTCTGCTGTGTTTCAAATGCGTTTCTGGCTGGAAGTATTCTAGGAGAGCCTTGGGCCAGGTTGACTCCAAAACAACCTCCTCTGCTACACTTGGCATCTTTACAACACCTACAATGTATATTTATCTCCATTACGTTTCAAACGCCTCGCAGTTGGAACCAGGGGCGATGTTGACTCCAAAACAATGTCCCGTCTCTCTCTCTCTCCTACGGTTTCTGCTGCGTGAGCGCGGCAACAGTTGGTGACGGAGCGCTACGGCAGCCTCCACGCTAAATGATGAGGGATGATGGGTGGGGGGGGTTGTGGGGGAGTAGGGGGTGGAGACAGGACTCCATTTGTGCCCCCAAAAAAAGGAGGGCAGGGAGAGGGCACGTCTGCCCTCTCGTCCTCCCCCCTCCTACGTCCTGCAATGTCATCATCGTTAAGTCGGTTCCCAGGAAAGGACAGCTAGCCTGAGAGCTGCCCAGCAACCATGGAGAGAGAGAGAGAGAGAGAGAGAGAGAGAGAGAGAGAGAGAGAGAGAGAGAGAGAGAGAGAGAGAGAGAGAGAGAGAGGTGGGGGGCATGTCGCTGTGGATGTGACAGATACCCAGCTGACTTCCAGCACACACAGTCATAGATGCAAACACATATAGGCATACTGACAGAGAGGAGATGGGGGGGCAGAACTGGGGGAGAAAGAAAGGGATAGAGAGGGAGAGATATGAAAACAGAGAGGGAGAAAGAGAGGGGAGGGGGACAGAGAGAGAGAGAGAAGGGGGCAGAGTGAGTGGGAGAGAGACAGACGGCGAGAACGGGAGATTAAAAGAGAGACGAGGAGAGAAAGAGTGAGACAAGAGGGAGAAAACACAGAGAGGGAGAGATAAAAAGAGAAAGAAAGACAAAAGAGGGAGGGGGAAAGAGGTGTAGAGAGAGTTGACAATCCATCACTCCGTCACCACCTGCTCGCATCAAAAGCGCCCGTCGGCTTGTAAACTCCTCCCATCCATATGAAGCCGTCAGCGACTTGTGACAGCCAGCTCCGGCGACGGTGACAGGCGGAGTAATGTGTCCTGTGGTCGCGCTCGGCTTGGTGTCACTCACACACAGCGACCACCAACAATCTGTTGGCTAGGAATCACTAACCGCCAACGGCCAAATGTCACCACAGTCGCAATATCAGTCTCATCTAATATCTAAATATATCACAAACGCCATTATTTTCACTGTTAATGAGCAAAACCGCTGGAGATTGGGGCGGGATTCACACTTCACACAGATGTGCAGTAGTCATTTGCCGAGTCAAACCCACATAAAACACCCAAACACACACATGCACATAGAAGCATGCACACAAACACACACACACACAGACACACACGCACATGTGCAGAGGCTCTTTTACCAAAGGAACTGAGTTAAGATAAAAGGCCATCAGAGAAAACCTCCAGATGTTTGCTTCTTTTCTGCACTGTCATGGTTTGATATCTGCTGGTATGCATCAGTAAACATTTGCTCTTACACACACACACACACACACACACACACACACACACACACAGCCACGCACACGCACACCATCAGCACTTTGGGGTGAACCATGCTGTCCCGCTGGCTGAATAATCAGCAATGTCTAGACGAAGAACGTCACAAAGACTAAAGGTCACCAAAACACAGAAGCAAACCCCTGGGTTATCACAACATCAGCTCTTTCCAATCTATTGTCGGAATATGTCAGCAGATATCTCGAATAATTATGCTCTGCGCAAAACAAAGGGGAGACAATATGCAGGCAGACATTGATTAGAGATTGTGAGCACGCTCCAGAGAGAGGAGAAAGAGAGAGGGAGAGAAGAGAGAGGGAGAGAAGAGAGAGGGAGAGACGGAGCTTGGTAATCACTTTGCCCCCAGTTTCCAACAACAAAAGAGGGAGAGACCTCCGATTTGCCCTTAATGGCTTTTGAATAATTAGCATAACTACATATTCCATAGAAATTGATGACACACACATGCTTGCACTCCCCAAAGAAAAAAACATGCGTGTCTTACCTGGCGGGGTGGGGCAGTTATTTCGGCTTTTTGTCTGCAGCGACGGCAGGGGGGCAAGGCAGAGGCTTCTGCGGAGAGAGAAGAAGAAGAGAGAGTGGCTGAGAAAAAAGAAAAAGAGAAAGAGAGAGAGACAAGAGACAGTGAGAGAAGCGAGCAGGAGTCATAGGGGCAGCGCCGCACTGACAGACTCTGCTGATTCTTTTCACTGGCGAGTGGAGCCGGCAAGCACACTGCAGCTTACACGCTCCCTCACACACACACACACACACACACTTACACACACACGCCAGCCAGCATATCGCCTCACGTAGGTTGCCCCCACTCTCCCTCACTCACAAACACACACACACACACACACACACACACACACAGAGAGAGCTGCAAGTGAGCCAGTCTGCACTGCATTAGGGGGGATGGGAGGTCTGAGCAGAAGAAATGTGTGTGTGTGTTTGTGCGTGTGTTTGTGCGTGTGTATGTGCGTGTGTGTATGTGTGTATGCCAGTCAAATTAATTCATGTTTGAAAGGGATACAAAGCTCTTTCACCAAGGGAATTGAGTTGCAAGATAAAAGGCTGTCTTTATCCAAGAAATTTCCAGAAGCGTATTTCTTTTCTGCAAATAAAAGCACAAGCTTTCATCTCTGTTGGTATATATATCTGTTAACATTTGGTCTTATGCACAGACGTTCACAATATGAATGCCTAAAACATTAAAACACGACGGTGAGTGCAGTGTGTGTGTGTGTATGTGTGTGTGTGTGTGTGTGTGTGTAAAGGAGGGGTGCGGGGCTTGCCCCATGCTGAATAATTGCTCTGTCCCGGTGCTCATTTGCAGGCATGGCCAACTGCAGCAGCAGCACTGAAACAAAGAGAGGAGGCAGAGAGGGAAACAGGGGAGAAAGAGAGGGAGAGAGAACCAGAAAGAGAGGGAGAGAGAGGGGGAGAGAGACACAGAGAGAGAGAGAGGCACTGCAGAGTCAAATACTCAGTAGCACCAAGCTTTGACTGCTGAAAACCTCATTCCTTGTCCCATTACTCCAACCTCAAACCACATGAAATGAAATATATTTATAGTCCAGAGCCTGAATACAATGGCCACAGTCTTTAGCTATTCATCACCCGGGCTACTTGAGATGTCAAAGTTGTGAAATAAATACAGAAATAACAGGCTGACCGACCGACTGACTGACTGATTGGGTGGATGAATGAATAAAAAGAATGAATGACTGCAAAAATTAGTGCAAGCATGAATAAAAGAATGAAGGAACACAAATCCATGAACAGATGAGCAAACAAACAAATAGATGAATAAACAAGACAGTACATCAGCCAGCTACACTGCAAAAAATGTCCATCTTGAGTCATTTAGTCTCATATTCAGCCTTCAAATCTTATTTTTCTTAAATGAAGAGAAAAAACAAGTGAGAAAACAAGAGAAAACAAGTCAGAATAAGGCAGATCATTGCACTACTATCAAGACAATGACACTTGATTCTACAAAATTCTTGAAACTAACTGATTTGCATTGGAAACAAGTGAAAATTATCAAGCCCTACTGGCAGATTGTTTCACTTATTTTAAGAAAATTATGATTTTAGGACAAAATGACTTGTTAAGATGGAGATTTTTTGCAGTGTAAAGCAAACCAGTATGCCCAGAGTGATGACAAGAGACACTCCCCAACATGACAAGGCAAACCAGTGGATTGCTGCCATCTTTTTGAGAGGTTTTGCCCACAGAGAGACCGACCACTGAGCTTGTTGTGAGGGTGAGTGACTCATAGAGGACACAGTCAGACGGTCCCCCAAACCACGGAAAGAAAAAAAAAAAAGAGGGAGGAAAAGAGAGGGGACAGCGCAGTCGAGTGCAATAGACGAGGGGGGGGGGAAGAAAGGCCCGCTCCCTCCGTCCCACATCACATCCTCCATCTCCCTACCTATGATTATGGGAGGGGGCGGGGGGGCATCATGACCGCAGCAAGACTGTAATCAACCTGTCAGCATTGGGACAGGATCAAATTCAAAGTAAGCAAAGAGACGTTACAAAAAAACAAAAAAACATCTCGCTGTCAAATTGAATTATGAGATGATTTTCAGTTTTGGAGCGCCATGACTTCGCCGGCCGTTGGGAGTTTGCATGGTCTCTTGGGTAAAAAGAGGGGGGAGTGAGGGGGGAGAGAGGAGGAAGAGAGAGAGAGGAGATAAGGCCGAGTGAGGGGGCGAGGAAGAGAGAGAGAGGTGTGGAGGGGATGGGAGGGATGAAAGGAAAAAAGGGAAAGGGTGGGCGGTGTGGGAAGGGAGGGAGGTGCGGACAGGGTGCTGTCATCACCGACCTCTCAGGAGACCCTTCACCAGCGGCTGATTAGAGACTGCAGCCTGGAGAGCTAGCTAGCATAGCCGCTAACATCTAATCTCTCAGGCAACCACCAGCCAGAGAGGCAGATGCGAGTCGCGCTAACGCCAATCTGCCACAACCGAACTGTCAACACACACACAGGCTGCGCTCACAGTCGGCAGATTGCACATTTTGTTTACCCTGCGTTGGTCTAAAACCATATGGGCCGATCTAACCTCACATGCACTCTTAGCCTAGCTGGCTAGATAGGTGCGAAAAGGCCGTGCCACGAGAGGCCGTGCTTCACAGTGTTTTTAGGATATTTAAAAAGGTGTTAGGCACGACGTGAAGTGCAGTAAAAACACTCTTAGCTATTCTAAAATCCTGTAGAGCTGCTTTTATAAAACGGCAGAAACACACCATAGTATTAAACCCCCCACAAATGCTGAGTAAATCTTTTCTATTTAATCAATAGTAATCAAATATTAATAGTAATGTTACTTTTCCACCAAGCAGAAGAGTTCTTTACCTGTGGCTAACCAAAGTGGTTGCTAAGCGTCATGTAAGTACCAGTGTGAGCGGTGATTTTCCGTTAGCGCAGTAATATTCAAATGAACTGTTATGTGGTCCTGGTTTTGTGTTTATTGGGTATTTTAGATCATCTTTGAATGTGACCCAGCCAATTAGAGCTGAAGACTGTCCATTTTCTAAAGTTTTTTAACAGGTTCAAATGCTTGATACAGGAAAAACATATACTGCCAGAAATGTCCATCTTAACAAGTCTCACATTCAGTCTTAAAATTGTATTTTTCTTGTTGCCTAGAAACTAGTGTAAATATCTTGATATAGTGCAAAATAATCAAGGGTCTTCTTCAAGAAAATGACACTTTGTTCAAGAAAATTGTTGAAATAGGCTGATTAACATCGGAAACAAGACTAGATAAAATTGTTAAAATGGATATTTTTGCAGTGTAGAAAGCTACATCCAGTTTAACACAATCGCATGACCTCTTCTCATAGGGCACAATAAAACCCCAGGTCTAATCCCAAATTAAAAGGTAGGTCAATCTCATTGCTGTATTGAAGGGGGGGGGGGTGCGCGGGGTGATCTCCACAGCCGGTTTTTGCCTGTCCCCCCCCCCCATCAGTGAGACTGGGGCACGGCCAATGCAGTATGATCAGGATTAGGGAAATGGATCATCACGGCCTCCATGTAATCTGCCTGGACCCCTTCATCCAGATTTGGATGGGAGATTTCATAGCTGGCCAGGGAAATTGTAAGTCTGCAGCAGTCCTGATTGATGTGTTGTTCAAAGAGACAACTTCATAAAAAAGTCTCTATCCTGCATCCATCCTGCATTAATACTGACAAGAATTCTTCTGTGAGCGTTATACAAAGAAACCAAATTAGTATATTATAACAAAAGTCTCCAGTATCTCTCAACCTTGTAATTTCAACAGCTGGAAAGTGAGCAAAACTTGATTGATTTGATTTTTTCACACCGTTCCTCATGGGGACGGGGCAGAGCTGCAGCATCTGCTCAGCAAGACTGCAGTAAAAAAAAGCAGGACTTGTTCTTCTATATCTGTATGTAAGACTCAGAACCATATTGGATGTTTGGAACCTGTGGCATTGCTTTTCTTATTTAAGTTTTTACAGTCCCTCGCAAAAACCGTGCAATATCCTGGCCAGTGAGAAAAAAGGGACCACAGTTTACTAAAGTGAGACCTATAAGAAGCCTGTGTATGTGGTTTTGACTTTTACCATCTATTTCCCTCTAACACCCTGTTTTTTTCCTCCTCTCGTCTGACAATCCCGCCTCACCTGAAATCTAAGCTAATACAGGCCCAATGGGATGAGTGCGTCTCCTTACCAACACACACCTGCTGTTCTGTAGCCTTGATCACACACACACACACACACACACACACACTCACACAAGCCTGGATTAGCCTGAGGGGGGCCGCACTCTAAAGCAATGTGCTGCAGCGTGAAGGAAAACAAATCAAGCATCATCTGATTCCTCCACAAAAACAAGTGAGCGCTGACTAATGATGAACCTTATATTCAGACAGCAGTCTTGCCGGTGTGTCAACATGGTCAAAAAGCTATCTCTCCTTTTTGAAACCATGACTCAAGCCTTTTTAAAAATGCAGCATTAGCACGCTGCCATGTTTCACTGAGCAGGCAAATTTACTGCTGGTGCTTAAGAAAACAATGTTGGTGATTTCACTGGCTCTGCGTCATCGAACAGAAATGTCGTTATAGCTGTAATTCCAGCTGTTTTTCAATATGCCACCATATTGTATATTTTTGAACCGCTGTGGTTTTTGAGAGCAGAGGACCACTTGACATAAATGCAAATTAGGATTACATATTAGGATTAGTGTAATGGGTCAATAACTGAGAAAGAAGACAAGAAAGTAGAGGGAAGGTGGAAAAAAGAAAAAAAGGGAATTGAAGCTCCAGATCTTCAAAAGAACTTGTTAAGTTATTTTATCTTGTATCCAGACTTATCAAGTTTATTTTAGGATTTATTTTTAGTGAAATAATCTCACTGCCCTGGCAGATAATTTGACTATTTTCAGAATAATGTAATTTGTTTCAGGACATTTACTTGGTAAAAGTTAAATTGTCAAGATTTTCTTCATTGTTTTATGATAATTTCTTGAAAGAAGCATGTATCAAGTGAAATGTATTGAAACCAGCAATATTATCTGCCAGTGCAGTCAGATAATTTGACTAAAAATATCATGAAACAAGCTTGATAGGTCTGGAAACTCACTTGAAAATCACTTGACAACTTGTCATCATTTGCAGTGTGATCTAAATCTACATCTTAGAGCTATTCTTCAGCACTGCATTATACCAAATCTCTCAACTAGTCTTATTCCTTTAATTATTCAGACCCTGTAGGCCAGGTCTCATTTAACATTTTGGTCATAATATGAGTTCTTCACATGTAGCTTCTCAACCAGATCCTTAATACGTGGCTGTTGTTAGACTTTTGAAAATGAAAAACCCAAATTCAAAAGGTTCTATTAATTTTGTTCCTTAGGATGTGAAAGCCTAACGCTAAACGCTAAATATTTCAAACCAAATCCGACAGAATATATTTTCTGCTCCTAATTCCACATTCAATGTTTTTCCTCCCGGCTCTACGTAACCATAAATCTCACGGTCAGTGCCACGTTAATACTTTTACCCAGACATAGACCCATTAATCACTAGTACTGGCAGACGCTTGCTAATGACTGCAGATTAGATCACTATTAGGATCAATAGGATCACTAGCCAGCACCAAGGAAGGGACCGTCTCTTTCCAGAACAAGGCCGGTGTCCCTGCAGTTGCCATATCAACTCTTTTTTAGGATTGAAATGATAGAAAATACAACAGCATCTGCTTTCAGTCTTGTTTTCTTGCTTGGTTTAAACCAATGGTAAATTAGATTTAGGACCATGGAAAGCCAATTATCTAAATCCTCGCTGATCTCTCTGTCTGTTCAAAGGTTACCAGTCACACTGACGACAAACTAGACTAGAGCTTTCTCTCAAACTCAATCATTGCAGATCAATGACGTACCATTCATTAATTCCTCAACAATGGAGTAATACTGACTGGTGAATGGTGATCAGCTGGTTCCAAAGCTTCCTTGCTCTGGATCTCCTTTCATCCAGAACTTTCAAAGGTCCTAATAGCTATAATAATCTAAATTCTATGAGGCTTTCGGGGCAAATTTGCTCCAGTTGCTGTTTGATTGGATGCGGTTTCGGGACCGTGACCTCAGCGGTCAAAGGTCAGTCTGTTCAGAGCAGCTAGACTAGACAGAGAAGCTGATCCTCTCCATCCCCTCTGCATATAGACACAACAGCATGACTCCACCCAAAGCCAAAGTCCAAGCCTCATGCACATGTTCCTGCCCAAGCTCCAGATCGTGCCACACTCCCAAACACCAGGATTTATCCTACAGTGTTAAAGGTAGTTTGTTTACCAATTCTAGCACTGCCATCCAACACAGTCACCAGAAGTCCAATCATTTCCTATAGAGATGAGTGACCAGGAAATCTCGGCTGATGTGTGGACAGTCGACAAGCTTGCTGGCCAAGAAAAGTTGGCTGCGGCCAACTGAACTTTTTGCGGTCATCGCTTGTCAACAGCCTATTAGATTTATGTGCTTCTTTCTTTCCCTACTGATGTGATTTAATTTCATGAACAATAGCTCTGCCTGGCAAGTGCAAAATGGAGAAGAAGTCGATTACTGCCATTCAAAGCTTCCCAGTTCAGGAATAAATGTCTCTAAAACGATGCTTGGAGAATGGTTATTTCCATCTATTACATCATCCATCAAAGTATTTTTTTTTTTTTTGGTTATTTCCAATTAATGCTCCCAAATTAGTGCTTTCTAACAAGTTGTCTTAACTCACTATGAAATGCACTGCACACAAACGGTCAGAATAGAGCGACCCATCAACCAAGTCTCTCACAGTGAGAATGCAGGGTCAGAGAGACTGTTCTATAACTGGAAAGTCATAAGTTTGACCTCTAATGTCCTTGAGGAGCGCACTGAACCTCCACCTGCTCACTCAAATAGTCACTGTAGGTCGCTTTGGATAAGAGCATCACTCAAATGCCTAAAGGGGAAAAAAACAATTTATCCAAGCCTCTGTCCATTGCCTGTCTGGCACCAGCTCCAGCCAGACACTGTATAAGAGAGACTGAGAGAGAAAGAGATTGAGAGAGAGAGAATGGGAGAGAGAGAATGACGTGAGGTCCAGAGAAATAGAAGAAATTAAAGTAATGGTAATCTGATGATATCCTCATTTTAGCTTTTAATTTTGTCTCCATCTTTGGTGCTAAGCCAAAGATCACCTGTCAATCAAACAGTGTGGGCGGTACTGTGACGTCTTTTTCCCTGGGTTTTCTGTTGATGAAGTTTGAGTTTCTGTAGGTGGCACTCTTTTCTTTGTCTGTTCAGCCATGGTGGCTATCACTGCTCATGCAAACTACCCAGTTCTTCTTCTTCTGTTTATTCCAAACAAACCAGAAACCGCTCCAGAGGATTTTTCCCAGGAAAGAGCTACCAGACACCAGGTGTTTAGAACAGACAATGGAAAAACTTTCATGAACTGGCTATAGGCTGAATCTCTATTGCGTTATATCAAATTGTAATAAAGAGCAGCTTTATTTAGAGGAACATGTCACAGATTATTACTTTAAATAAACAGAGTTGACAGGGCGAGTTGAGATTTTGTTTTTTATCCAGTACAGTCACACTAGGATAACTTCCCAGCTGCTCTCAGCTCCATTAACGTTTGACAAAAAGAAACATTTACACAGTGACACTGACACAAACACACCAGCAAGCATGTGCTGGAAACCCAGCCACTCATCACTATTCAAAGAGTGCAACTGAATCCAGACTTGTCAAGGGACTAGAACGCACTCGAGACTATAAAATCTAAGTGGTTTGGGAAAGTGCAGCTTTCCTCGTTTGACACTGCCAAGAGCAAACAGCACACAACTCCTCTCATTTGCCAACAGCGAGCGTCACACAATCTCATTGACCAAGTTGCGTGAGTTGTAAACACTCATTCATAACAGCGCTGCACACACAACTGATTACATATGCGCATGGAATGTCCAGTGCCCGTTACGCAACAGCAGGACCACCAGTGTATGAGATATTGACTGTGGCGGATGGGAACTGTCCCGACAGAAAATAATCCTTCCTCTACCACCCAGCAAGATGGCCTCCCGAGGCTACATGTTGTCCCATACATTCACACACACACACACACACACACACACACACACACACACGCAAACAACATGCATGCAAAAACACTTGTATCACTTATTAACACACGCATACGTGCATCCAATGTGCATTGCAGGCGTACATGCACAAAATATACACACATAACACAAGCACACACACACACACACACACACACACATACACAAAAACAACATGTACACACACACACACACACACACACACAATGATAGTCTAAAGATGGCCTCTGTGTGTCTGCTGCTACTCTTGGACTGTCATTCCTCTCTGATATAAGCAGAACACAGGAAATTCCTCAAATGTGAAATATGCCTCCGAGAGGCCCGTTTAGAACAGAGACGGAGTGATTTGAAGAGAGAGACAGAGAGAGAGAGAGAGAGAGAGGAAGTGGAGAGACATTGTGTGTGTGTGTGTGTGTGTGTGTGTGTGTGTGTTACAGAGGGAGAAGGGGTGGGCGGAAGGGAATGATGCTGGGACTGAGGGGGAATTCAGGGGTGAGGAAGCAGTCAACTGCTTTTATGGACTTAAATAAATTTGGGCCAGTCTGAGGGTGTGTGCCTGCCTTAACAATATAGAGTGTATACTGTATATATTAACTGTCTGCCAGTTTGTGTGTGTGTGTGTGTTGTGAACGCTCCAGCTCGCGTGTGCCTGGCTTTACAGTAACCACAGGGTGTAGCCATGGGCTTTGAAGTCGTCTCTACACCCTGGGCTGAACTCAAACACAGGCTACTGTACACCAGCCCATATTACTCAGCCGCCAGGCGCGCCATGGAAAAACGACAACATGCTTTTTCTTACAAGGAACACTGCCTACTCTATTCCCCTTGTAACACTTGGTTAGGTATAGAAAATAAACATCATGGCGGGGTTTCAGAGTCCAAAACTACTCAGGGAACTGTTGCGCCTATAGTTAGTCCTTTAGTGTGATTGGCAGCAGGTGCGTAGGTTCCACTTAGTAGAGATTTCATAAGAAAAGACAAGGAATCCACACACTACTTAAAGAGTAACTAAACCCCAAACCCAAATCTGTGGTGAAGCCCGACACCTAATGGTGAAAAGTAGGGTACTGAACTGACCATCTGCTATTGGCTGGTCTTTGTGCCAGGCTAATAGCAGATGGTCAGTTCAGTACCCTTCTTCACCACAGATAATTTAGTCTTTAGTCTCTTTAAAATCAAAAAGACTAAGAAGGAATTTATTATTATCAAGGTGTTATTGTATTTTCAAGGTATTATTGTGCCATGCTCTGCTCACCAAAATGTGCAAAAAGTGCAAATACTAGCAGACAAACGTTTTGATACGTCTTCATCAGTGTCTTTGATTTTCAGAGTGTGAAATTGTCGGATTTATCTCAAGATTCATTCCATTGCCTGGAAATAAGAATGGCGATCCATGTAGATTAGGTGTTGGAGGACCAGTAGGAGGTGCTCTTCCCTCTGGTCTCATGGATAATATCCCCAATGCCCCAGGGCAGAGACAGGGACTCTGTCCTGTGAGTGAGCACCGTCCTTCGGATGAGACGTTAAACCGAGGTCCTGACTCTATGGTCAGTAAAGATCCTATCGGCACTCATCGCAAGAGTAGGGGAGTAACCCCGGTGCCCTGGCAAAATTCCTAAACAGGCCTTCCTTCCATCATGGCCACCTAATCATCCCTCGTTACCTAATTGGCTCTTTCAGTCCTCTACTCTCCACTGTGATAGCTGATGTGTGGTGAGCGTTCTGGCGCAAACTGGCTGCCGTGCATCACCCAGGTGGGTGCTACACATCGGTGGTGGATGAGTTGAAACCCCCCCCCCCCTGATATGTGAAGCGCTTTGAGTACCTAGAAAAGCGCTATATAAATGTAATCAATTATTATTATCAATTATTAGATTAGACCTTTGGCCTTGTGTGTTCCCTCATGTTTTCTCTGAGTGCCTTTGTGCATATTATCAAATGCAGAAGCAGTCTCGCTCTTCTATTGGATTACATGGTCCTTGCCAGTATCTGGAGGGTGTCTGAATGCAGCGAAGCAAACGAATATTTCCGTACGGAGAAGAGGGAATCTAAAGGTCAGAGAGATGATGGACTCACGCCTGCAGAATGCACTAAAAGCAGAAAATGAGACTGAAATGATGAATCAACGGTGATACAAACAATGAAAGATAATCCTCTATACTGGTGCTTGATATTTTCCCTGAGCGCTTCACCACCAGCGTCAGCTCTCAGCGGATCATGGAAGGGGCCGGTTACCAGCAAGGCGAGGTAAATGGCTGTAATTTGTAGCAGGTATGTTCCTCCTCTCTAAGCCTTTCCTGTCGGTGGACCTCTGCGCCTTCGGGTCCAAGCGCCATCTGCTCCGCATTATCACCCACCCAGGGTGCACCGGGATCTGGGCACCGGCGGTCGGAGACTCCTGGACCTCCAGCAGCGGAGGACGGCTAGAGATGCGTATCGGCTTGATGAGAGCGAGCGGTCATGGCAGAGTCCGCGCTGAATGTTAGGTAATGGTTTCTACTCGGGAAAGAGGATATAAATAGAGGAAGTAAACTCTTTGGCCGTTTTGATTTCGTCTATTTCTATATTTCTTGGTAATCACATGCAAATTAAGGGGCAGCAGAGAGGCATAGTGAGGGGGAAGACCATCTTTCAACTGGAAGGACCAAATCCAAGCAAGCATTCACATTCTGAAGTAAGGCTATTTTTGACATTTCAGACTTGTCTCAGTCTCAGCTACTACTGGACATTGACTAGACTTTCCTGCCCATGTAAAATGTTAAAAAAAAATGTAATTATGATGATGTTTGGTTCATTTTCCCCACAGCACTACAAACAATTTGAGGGATTTCATCCTGTGTAATAATCTTCAAACCAGTATGCAGTGATTAGTCAGTTCCTGCATTGATTAGTTGGATGTTGAAGGGTATTTGCAGATGCATCTACATTTCTGCTGATCCTTAAAAAAACCCATAATCATTATTTTGCATTTGGAAAGAAATGTACTCAGTTTATCGCCTAATTTGGTCTTAGTCTTAAAAAGGGCTTGATTTGCTCAGGTGTCGGTCTTGACTTGACCCTCTTTGGACCTGGTCTTGGAATTGACTTGGACTCGACTAAGATTTGAAGGTTTCTAGAGCAAGACTCTGAATCCCAAACAGCACTAGGGGCACCGTTCTGTATTCTGAGCTCCCTGTGAAGGTGAATAAAGAAATTTTCCTTCTGGGATCAATATAGTATCACACAAAAAAACACCCAACACTAGAAGCATGAATCATAATTACAATCAAAATCAATACAACCACAATGATTCTGCAATCTACAACTCTGGCAAACACCACTTATTATTATTTAGCGAGGCCTAAAGTGAATTAAATGATATTTCAGCGAGGATGATCTGCTACAGATCAGGCCTGCAGGAGAGAGAGGAGGACACACGTGTCACTGAGACGGAGTGAGGAGCGGAAGTTTCTGGAATTCATCAGGGACAGGCGGGGCGGAGGGGCCAGCTGTGAAGGGCTTTTACTGCTTTCTCAGTAAAGGAGGATGTCACAACTCACACCAGCATCCAAGCACACACACACACACACACAGTAATATCCAAACATGGATGCAAGGCACGCAAACACATGCACACACACTCATATCTAAGCACAAACTACACTGCAAAAAACGTATATCGTCGTCATTTAGTCTCATATTCAGCCTTAAAATCTTATTTTTCTTAAACCAAGAGAAAGATTCTGCAAGTGAGGTGAGATAACTCCACTTGTTTCCAATGAGGTTCACTTGTTTCAGGAATTTTCAGTCAGAAAATTCTTGAAACAAGTTTATTTGCATTGGAAACAAATTAAATCATCTAACCCCATTGGCAGATTTCTTTTTACTTATTTTAAGAAAATTACGATTTTAGGACTCAATAATACTAAACTACTTAAGACCATTGTTTTAAAGCTGCAGTGTGTCTGAGATGTTTTATACCCTGTTACTTTCCTTCTTTTTTCCCCACCCAGTTGTGTTTCACTTCTTTTTTTGACGAGGGTTGTTAGAAATAAAATGCACCGTTATTAATTTAGCATGAGGGCGGTGCTTGCAGTTTTTTTCCCCATTCAGCGCAGCCAAAGATCAACATCATCCCTGTTCCCAAGCCTCCGCCGTGACTCATTCCTTTTTTGGGGGGGGAGAAGAATGTGGCGGATTGCTTGTTTTGGATGCTTTACTGACTGGGCGGTTTCCCCAAGCCTCGCCGAATGACAGAGTTGCCCCATAAGACTTGACAGCTGTTGACTCCAACTCGGAGATGTGTTTGTCAGTGTGTGTTTGTCATTTATTGGTGTTTATACTTGGCATGGCCGCGCTGCGTGTTTGCATGCTGGGCCAAAGACCTGCCAGCCCAGGAAGTCAGTCTCTGCTGACGTCTTTCTGTGTGTTTTGTTTATCGCCATGTATATTATTCTCTATGCGCTTGTGTGTGTGTGTGTGTGTGTGTGTGTGTGTGTGTGTTTTCTATGTGTACACATACTTGTGGGCATACGCTGCAAAAAATCTCCATCTTAACAAGTCATTTAGTCTATTATTGAGTCCTAAAATTGTAATTTTCTTAAAATAAGTTGCTTGTTTCAAGCATTTTGTAGAATCAAGTGTAATTTTCTTGATAGTAGTGCAGTGATCTGCCTTATTCTGACTTGTTTCAACATACTGACACTCATTTGTAGAACATTCCTGCAAAGTGAAACTGCATTGGAAAGAAGTTGAGTTATCTCACCCCATTGGCAGAATTTTTCTCTTGGTTTAAGAAAAATAAGATTTGAAGGCTGAATATGAGACTAAATGCCTTGAAGGATTTTTGAGGTGATAATGTGGCAGACAGAACATAACTTCTCTTCTATCAGCTGTCAGACTTTTTAAACTGCATTTCAACAGCAAACAAGGACGAATTGTCAGTGTAATTCCTCTGCATCCTTGCTCCACTGACGGGGAGGAAACATCTCGGCAACTCTTTCACCTTGAGGTACTCTAAGCGCAGGCTATTAGTGTAAGTGATACAGCAATATTGTGGTTAGAGTGAGAAGCTAGCCTGGGTTGCATGCGGGGGGGGGGCAATAATGTGAGGAGGCCCTTAAGGCATTTGTCAGCAGTAGACAGATGAGAGAGGTGGGGATAGGGAAGAGAGGAGGAGGGGGAGGAGGGGGGTGGGGTTGGTTGCCTGGCAATCCCTTGCCAATTTCCATTAATAACGCAGGTTAGAGTGAAGCCTAAAGTATGAGTTATTAAGAGCAAAAAGCAGAGCTGCATCCCACGTGTAATTCACTGACTTTGGGGTTCGGTGCGGTAAAGCGATAATGACTTCCTGCATTTGAGCGAGTCAAAGGTGAGGTCGTTCTTCATTAACTTAGTTGACGTCTAAAGTGGCCAATCATGAGGGCTCGGAACCAACCGCAACTCAGGACACGTCTCTCTATAATGGGACTATTTCTGCGGCCTCTGGGAAGTCACATTTGCCATTCTGTCCATTGGAAAACATTACGATGTCCAGTGATGGTGTACTGGTTAAGAACGTCATCTCTGGACCCAGATCTACCCCCTCTGGCCTAGGATCAAATCCCACCCAAGACTACTCTGCTTTCCTACCGTTAATCTCAATGAATAATAACTAATTTAAATGGAATGGACCACTATCCAGTTCAATGCAATCAATGTCTAACTTTACATCTGGGGATGCTGTGTGGGCTAGAGGTCTCTCTGGGTTCCAGACGGCTGATGTTATCGCTGTGATGATAGTATAATTTGTTTCCATGACACTGAAATGAGTTGCCATAGCTACGGCTCCATCGGGAAACAAAGTTAAATGAAGACGGAACACGCAAGGACTGTGATGGTAGAGGTACTGTAGGTAAGAAAGTACTGGCAGAGCGGTGATGCAGTGGGAAATGAAAACTATGAACTCACAGACTGTTAACTACTCATAAAAACCTCCCAAGACTATTAAGTTACGTCAAACTTTGTCTAAAAGACCCCGTTTTCATTTAACTGGCATCCATCTGATACTACTTCTGATAATGTATAATATGAATGTTTCACAAATGGTGGGTAAACTGACTTAAGGGTGAGTGTACCCTCCACTAAATTAACAAATTATCCCTCAACCTCTGCGGATAATGAAATTCACTGAAATCAATTGTATAAGATGAACATTTTATATTTTGCCACCTGATTTAACAAAGCGAACGGTGAAGTTGGTGCTGATTTTCGAAATTTTGTGTCCAGAAGAAGAAAATGAAATCACGGTGATAACAAATTATGGCTAAAATAAGAGTTCAATTTACACAGGATGTGTATTAATACTGCTGTTATTGGATGCAAACCTCCTATCTTCAAAATGTCAATTTTTCTAGAAGCTAAGAAAAAATGCCTTGCTGTTTTAGCTTTACCACCATGCGTTTTTGACTTGACAGGTTTCAAGACAACGGGGACAAACGTAAAGGCAGTCGGCAGAAGTTTCGGAAATGAACAGAGGAGAAACCGTCAAATAATCATAAACTGAGGAGAAGAGGAGTGGAGGGAAAGGAAGGACTCCTGTGCTCAGCATCAGTTAGAAGCACATCTTCCGCATCAAATTGAGCTGAAGTTCCCCTTGCCGTGAAAACTTTTCTGTCAATTGGGTCATTTATTATTTATGTCGAAGTGGAAATGATGACACAGGCAGAGTGACAGAGGGGCAGCGAGACAGACAGGCAGGCAGGTAGACAGGTGGGTTGACGATGCCTCAGCTGTCAGAAAGGGACAGAGAGTACCGCTGGTGTCGGTGCATCATCAGCATTCACAACACCGCCACCGCCGGGTCTGCAGCAGAGTGACACAGTCTAGATGCAACTGACTGGGTGTCACATTGGCTTTACACAACCAGACACACACATATGCACCCACAAGAGGGAGGGGACGCATTCAAACACACACACACACACACCCACAGAGGCGTGCATTTACACACAAATACACACAAAAACAGACACATGCACACAAAACACACACGCAGACAGAATGATGCAGAGCAGGCTCGACCAGACCGGGGTTTGTGTTTTCATTACTCAGATATGGACGCAGATAAAAAAAGAGTCTCGCATCTCCCGGCTCCTTCCCTTTGCGCGGTTTAGATCACGAACCGGTTCGCATGTCTGTCTGTTGACGGGCGGTCGCCCAACACAGGAAATAGCCGGGCTCGAGAACATACGAGCTACTGTCGATAAAACGCATTCCTCGTCCCCGAAGCTTGAAATGAAAGCCGCTGTGCTGAATTAGTGGTGGGAATACGGGGTGATAAAGGCTGGTTTGGAACGAGGCCCTCTGCGTCAGCCAGCTGAACGGTTTCCTCTCCTGTTTGTATTGTGTCTTCTCTTTGAGTTTTCATCTAATCTACACTGGGAAAACCATAAAAAGGGCATTTTCTGCCAGGATTATACAATCACTATATAGGCATACAGGAATGTTTGTCTATTATCTGTTATCAAGACACTGAAGCTTTGACCTTTGCATTCCTCATAATTGGTTGCTTGCAATATTGGTGATCTAGGACAGTGATTCTCAACCTAATTTAGCACACATTAGATCAATAATATTTTTAGATATGATTTTGTCCAGAATTCCATGACTATCTGTATTGCAGATAGAGAAATAACAGTGAAACTATGATCAAAATAGTCATTCTTCTACATTCTCTAATGTTTAACAATTCATCAATTTGCTGGGGACCCTCTGAAACCCCCTCAAGGGGACCCTGGCGGTCCCCAGCCCCCACGTTGAGAACCACTGATCTACGAAATTATGTACCAAATGTTAATCTTCCTCTTGGTGTTTTCAGAAGTCCCTGACAGTTGTAGATTATGGAAATATAGAAAAGGCACTCACTGATCTCAAGTGACTTTACGCAAGATTTTGCATAGATACAGCCATTGTGGAAGTCCCGGTTTTTATTTCATGCTTGCTGAACTTCTGCTGCACTTTGGCTTCATCCATGAAAGGAATTGTTCAGAAGGAGGAAAAAATATCTTAGTCCTTTATGTTCAGCTGCCGGAAGAGAATTTCGTGTTACAAAACACTAAATTGGTTCAGCTGTATAGTATTCAAGAGAGAATCCGCTGCCGTATTAAAGCGGGATAGATGCAGGTTAAACGCATGAAGAGGAACCTCAACAGTGGCTGCCAACATGTAATCTATTATGTCATACTGGAGCGTGTGAATCCAAGAGCGATCCCACACACAGCAGCTGAGGTAAAACCACTTCAAGAGCCGGCCTGGGAAGCGTACCCACTCAAACACGTGGGAGCAGAACTCTTCACTCCGCCGCCTCAAACAAATTCTGAAGTTGCGTCGTGTAAATCATGTGTGCTTTCATTTGATCAGCGGAGAGGCTGGCGGATTTGAATGCAGCAGGGGATTGATTAACTGGTTTGCCTGGAAGCAGGTTTGACCGGGCAATGTGCGGGGTCAGGCTGAAAATGAGGTCTATTATAGCAGGGTCCATTGCCCCAGGACAGAGGGGGGGACCTTCTTTGGAGTCTTTCGTAACAACCTAAATAGATGACCCGAGTGTGATAGAGGAAGGGGACGGGGGGGGCGAGTGGAAAGTAGAGCTGAACAATTAATTGGAAAAAAAATCTGAACTTCTGCAATTTCCAAATCAGAGGGGTGCAATTAATTTCTTTAGAGCTGCAGGTGATCTTTGGTCCATGAGTCAAGCACAATATTGGTGAAAACCTTTCATCATACTCAACTCAGTAAATCCTGCACACTGACATCTAAGTTTGTTTTTTTTAACAAAATCACTTTTCTTTAAACAATTTTCTTGTTTTTTTCTAGTTCTAAAAAATGTATGACAAGAAAAACTTGTGATGATTTGAATCGCAGTTTAAATCGCAATATTCTGTCAAATAATCACAATTTGATTTTTTGTCAATATCGTTCAGCCTTAGTGGAAAGGGGTTGGGGGTGAGAGTGCGTCTTGATTAGGGCGTGAAGGTGGCAGCCAGCCTGGCAGGCCCTCCGGGGTGTGAGGATCTTGGGGTTTTTCCTCCCTCGCCCCATAGCGTCGAGGGCCGGGGAGGAGGCGTCACGTGCAGCCTCCCCTCCCGGCCACAAAGCAGATGGCGGCGGATTAGCATCTGAATGTGGGGATGCGGATCCGCGGGGGGTCTCCCTCTCCTCCTGTTTCCCCGCGGGGGATAGGTGAGCCGAGGAAAAGGAGGCTCGGGAGAGACAAAATCAATAATTGGCAACCCACAGCGTGTCGACAAAAGAAGTGGGAAAAGCTGGTGGCTTTAAACAGGCCGTGATTTCGCAAGAGAAACAACTAATTACAGAGACTCTTCCTCGAAATGTGCCACTCGGTTTTGTTTGGCGAAGCATTTGACACAGAAAGTTGAAAAGTGGCATGCAAAAGCAAAATATAACGACACAAGAACAAGCCTGCCTGTATAGCTGTCGGTGGCTTATGGCCACTGGAGGAGATGCAATCAGGCCTTGTGCCAGGCTCCTGTAGACATGACACCTACAGAGATAGCATCAGGACACATACCAGGGAGAGCAGCTTTGAAGTTCAAGTCTGTCATCTTTGAACACACGCTACATAGTAAGAAAAACATGAGGGTATCAACAATGAGCTGCACTTGTGTTGTTTTCCAAAATCCACTATCAAAAGTTCCTCAAATAATGATTATACGCTTCATGGTTTGCTTACCTGCCAGAGCAACTGACTTAAGCCTATCAAATGTCTTATAGCTGCAATGAAAAACAAAATAAAGGCAGTAGCAAGGCAAAAACAAAGCCTAAGACATTATGCAATTGATTTTTTTCATTGTAATCTATAGATATCTGAGTACTACAGGATTCCTCCCCCTGTTGCTGTAAAGTGCTGGCTCTCAGATTCCTCTGTGAGGAATATCAGCCGGTTTAAACGCGAGGGTAAAACACAGAAGACAGGTTTGCTGTTCCTATGAGACCAAGAAAGTGCAGGAAGTGTAGCCAGTGTGCTGCATTATCCAACACACGCTATAAAACCTCAACAGAGGACATTGAATATACAAGTTTATGAGGAAGCTGGGGCTCTAGTTATGTTTCAAATGATACGCTGAATGGACGGAAAAAGGATTGGGAAAATTTACTTTGTTATTTACCTTAAAAAGTAACATTACATTACAAGGTTCCTCATTATTAAAGTAACTGGCGTACTTTTGCGCTACCCACAAAACATGCTGTAGCAATATGACTGAAGTGTGTTGTTGATCATTGTTTTCAAATTCAATGCACGACTACCATCTCTTATTGGAACAGTATGACAATCTCATCAAGTAGGCTTAGAGTGCGTTTTTTCAGTTAGCAGCACATTCTCTGTTGTACTTAATTTGCCTAACAAAATGAAACAATATGAAAGAAAAATAGAAATAACATTATAATTACGGATAACAGATTACAAGAAACTAATGCATTAAGGCAAGGCAAGGCAAGGCAAACTTTATTCATATAGCACATTTCATACACAAGGCAAATACAATGTGCTTCACATAAAACAGAAAAAATGACATTAAAAACGAAAATAAAGAAAGATGTTGAGCTAGTTGCTAGTTACCACAAAAAAAGTAATCTGAGTACTCTAACATGTTATAAAGTAGTGTGCTTATGACTGTCAACATAACCCTCAGGCTTATGACCCTGGCACGGCCATGCATGCATATGTACCACACACACACACACAGACACACACACACACTCAAGCATGCAGACGATCAGATAAACAACCATACACACATAAAATCTGGGCCTGGGAGCTCAAGTTCTTTTTTTAGTGCCAGCCATTGTCAGCATTAAAAAGACCAGCCATATTGGGTCAATGGCACGCAGAAATACAAGTCTCTCCTTAAGAAAAACCACATTACAATGTTCATTGTGGCAAAGGACAGCGCGTTTCTTCCCCTGAGGCCGTTCACACACACACATCTGTTGAAGGAGCATGAGATGCTCCAAAAAAAGCTAATGACGGCTTTTTTCTACCGGGATTTATGGCCCGTGATTTAATGAGGTGACATCACCCCCTCCACCCCCCACCCCCCACCTCCACCCACAGTGCCTAGGAGATACATGCTCTGTCATACATGTTCAGTGTCTCACACAGCACCAGCCATCATAAACAGTCAGTCCCTTCTCTGTCTAGCTCCGAGTTTTCTCATTGATCTGTGCCATTTGTGATTCAACATGTCCGGTCTCTCTAATGCTGCTAATGGCTGGCACCAACTTGAAGAGGGATGAATCTAAAATGGAAACAAACAAACAAATAGAGCTTCCCCGATTTTGGCCCCTCCCCGAGCCCGCCCACTCTTCCTCTGATGTCTGTATAAGGCCCACACTGCTCAGCACAGACAATAATCGCCATGGTAACACCAATTAGAGGAGAGCGGTGTGCCTCAGGGTCAAAGGTTTGGTCCCAATCAGGGGATTCCTGGCTCTTTTGTAATGTATTGAGGAGAGGAGAGAGGAGAGGAGAGGAGAGGAGAGGAGAGGAGAGGAGAGGAGAAGAGAGGAGAAGAAAGGAAAGGAAATACATGGATGGGAGAGGAGAGGAGAGGGAAAGAAAGGAAAGGAAATATGTGGACATGAGAGGGGAGAAGAGAAGCAATGAAAAGAAGAGGAGAGGCAAGGAGAGGAGGGGAGAGGAGAGTAGAGGAGAGGCAAGGAGAGGAGGGGAGAGGAGAGAAGAGAAGAGGAGAGGAGAGGAGAGGAGAGAAAGAGAAAGAGAAAGAGAAAGAGAAAGAGAGAGGAAAGGAAAGGAAAGGAAAGAAAAGGAAAGGGAAGGGAAGGGAAGGGAAGGGAAGGGAAGGGAAGGGAAGGGAAGGGGGAAAAAGGAAATAAGTGGACAAGAGAAGACGGGAGAGGAGACCAGAGGAGATGAAAAAAGGGGAAGGGAAAGGACAGGAAAGAGGTGAATGGGAAAGGAAAGTAAAGCAAAGGAAGCAAAGCAAAGGAAACATGCGAAGAAGAGAGGAGGGGAGAAGAGAAGCAACGAAAATAACAGAACAGAACGGAAAATGTGTGAATATAGACTAAATGAACTTAAGACACGCTGCTGTTTTCTAGGCCACTGCCTGTATCCTCTTACTACAGAGAGAGAGAGAGAGACACAGAGGGCCAATAGACGTGTCCTCTAAAGGGTCATTCCTTTGAGGGGCTGGTTTCCATGGCAGGGGTTGCCGTGGTGAGGGGGGCCCTTGATGGTCCCAATGGGGCAGTAGGCACAGTCAACACTTGAACACAACACAGACAGTCCTGGTAGGAAGACACAAGCAAATGAGAGAGCCTTTCATGTGCAGTATGAGGGTGTAAGAAGTATCCGTGTATGAGAGATGAAAGCTTCTTTCCACACTGATATTGATTTTTAGAAGATCTTGTAAATATAGGGTTCAGTGTGTAGAAGTGTCATCAGTTTATTTTGGTATTCTTAAAAGAAAAAGTACAATTATTTGTTTAAATTTTATGCTGTCACTTTGGAAAAAAGCTCTTAATCTCATGTATGTGTGTTTATGTATATGTGCATGCATATGCCTGTGTATACAGTGATGTAGTGGTAAATAAAAAGGTGAACAACAACATCATAAGGTAAGAACCACCAATATAAACAAAAAAATCCCAATTAATTTATCATAACTGTCAGGAAGGTTTTTCAGGAAAAAAACTGCCTTGTTTTTAGCTTGATAATGTATTTTTTCAGTTTATCCAGTGGGTTTGAAAAGGTTTTATAAACCCAAGGGTGGTAGAATTTCCTCAACACATAGAGGAGCATGTAATCCTTCAGTGGAAGTGAAGACATGACAATCACCAAAATTAGAGGTACAGGGTTTTCACCCAACAGCAGCATTATGCTCTTTTTCCTTAAAATATGTAATCCTATTTGATTTATGTCAGCCTAAAAAGGCTGGTAAGCACTATTCAGTAAACACTCTGCTGCATGTGTGTATATGCCTGTAAGTCTGTCCATCTTCCCCCTCACTCTGTCTGTTCCATGTCTGAGACAGGATGTCAGATTTGCTTGTAAGTCCCTCTTCAGACATATTCAGTGGCGGACACAGCAAAAGCCCTCCTGGAAGCTGGCCAGGAGGTCCACTACACACACACACACACACACACTCAGCTGCTGTGTTGCGGTGGCCTTGTTAAAAACGGACTCACAGGAACGCCATGTACCGTCAACGCATTCATGCCCCTCCATCTGTTTCTATGTTTCACACTGGCTTTACAGAGCGGCTCTGTGTGAAGTTCGAATGAATTGGGGTTTTCCATCCACCCAAATAGGACCGTGACAAACAGACACACACAGACACACAGATTCAGAAGCATACACAGATGTCCACATAAACACGCATGTTCCAGCACACCCGCAAACACACACTAACGCAGTTAAGAGATGTTCTGCTTTGGTTTAGGAAGCTTCAGGCACTGAGAAGCAATTTGCCCTAAATCCTCGGAGACTTATTTCTATGACATTTCATTCCAACCCTTTCCTTTAATGGGTCAACTGAAAAACACACTCACATTCACATGTAATGGAGAAAAAAACACACAGTGCATAAAAGCATGGAGAAACCCGATAGAGCTGCCGTATGTTCAAACAATACATGGACTTCCAACAATGAGGCTCATTCATTCCTCCAAGCAGCCCTGCAGTCCGTTTCACCCGGCATATTAACCGCTGCCAGTCTGCTGTTTGCAAAAAGAGAGGGAAAAAACAAGCTAGCTGTTTAGCCTCCACATCTGGAAGCCATAAAGCTCGGCGCTACGTAGCTTAGCCGCTACGCTAGGCTAACAGGAGGGCCCAGGCCCGTCCAGGGAGAAGCTGAGGCTCATTAGTGGTTTCTTCCCACCGCTGGCCCGGGTCAGGGTCACACAGAACAGGACCAGCCTCCCATATCACCACACTGCAAAAAATATCCATCTTAACAAGTCTTTTAGTCTACTGTTCAGTCCTAAAATCTTTTTTCTGATTTCCTGCCTCAGACAAGTGAAAAACATCTGCCAGATGGATGAGAATCACTTTTTTGCAATGCATTTTTAAGAACTTTGTTTCTTTGTTTTTGTTTTTTTTATTCACCCAAACAAGTTGATTTGCATTGAAAACAAGTGAATTATCTCACTTGGATGATTTTTCAATTTTTTCAAAATAAAGTACAAAACACTAGAATCAGAAGTGATACAACACTTCTTGAATTCTAGTAATTTTGTACTAGATCCTTGACTCTCAATATTGTACTGTACTCTAAATACTGTAACACTTGGATTCAATGCAACAGTCACTTAATAGAGCTATTGCTACTATTGCATTGCATTGTTTTGTCTTTTTGCACTGATTTATCTTGCACCATTTTGTTGTTTGTTCTTCTCTTATTTCGAACGTTTCTTGACCCCAATAAAACTTGTTTTACGATGCATTTTTGCAAGCTGGAATGACAATAAACATTAATTAAAGTGAGATTACTTGGACTTGTGGACCTTTCTTTGCAGTATAGCAAAGCCTACAAAAAGGCGAGCCAAGTTTTGCCACTTTGCTAACATTAAAACAGATGCAGGACCCATGCAGCTGGCCACATATAGTAACAGGAAACGCCATAATATTATCCAGAATATGTCAACATCCCAGTTGTCTGCATTCTTCTGTGCCAATTAGGGGGTGCAAAATCTCAAACAGCACATTAAAGCTGGTGTGTATGTCAACCTAGCTAAGACACAGACACAGGAACTTCCTGCACATTATAGCACTATGTGAACATGCAACACATTTTTCCTAGGAATGTGTTGTTGGGCACTCGTCCACATAACTCCGCTCAAAATAAAGAAAGCATTCGAAAGAAGTAAAATAACTTTGAGGCACATGGATCACCAGGAGAGGATTTGCTGTCCTCCAGCCAAGTCAACCTGTGCAAACTGAACTGCTGTGGTGGGCGGGTTATATTCTCCGTCTCTCAGAACTAACGCCAGAGAACTCTTCTTCCCCTACGCACTCTCGACCCCGCTGCTCTGCGACCTCGCGAAACTCCGCACAATCTGCCTTCACATTGACCTCGACTTGCGGATTAGCTAACACACGGTTACAACACAAGTTCAGAAGCAACAGAGGCAGGACATTTTTATAAATGTCGATATTTGAGGGCATTTGCTGCAGAGTGTAAGAATGCCCTGAATGAGTGTCCTCTCTGTCGCGGGGCATGGTCCGTGAGGAATGGAATGTGACACTGGCTGTCAGGGCCGGTTTGGGAGACTGGCTGCTAGTCAGCCATAGACGGAGCCCCGGTGCAAGGGCAGCGGGGTGGACGAGTGCTTAGGGAGACCGTCCTGGATCGGGGAGGTCACAGGGTGGAACTCTGTATCAGACAAAAGGTGTTTATCAAGTCCGAGAACACCAGGTGCATACTTGTGTCCTTGTGGAGAACATTCTTCCCAAGGGAATGAACTTCTCAAGAAAGTGAGCACAGAGAGGCATCTTTACAGTTTGAGATGGGCTGCTTGCTTGACATGAAGCCATCAATTTAGAAACACAGGTCTTCTTTTTCCCAGCTGATTCAAACAGCTCTGGACTATAGACTGTAGTGCTGTTTGGTTGCAGTGAATCTTGGGGCTTCTCGTCATTCTCATCGGTCAAGTCACCAGCTGATGCATCCTCAGATGGCAAGTAAATGTCTGGGATTTTTATGGGTCCTCTGTCCTCGAGTTCTTTTGTTTTGGAATTGTACTTCAGCCGTTAGATATTACGTCAAACGTGTCATGGAGGACACAAGAACGCATTTTGAGAATGCCCCAGTGCGTCCATCAAGAGCCATGTTTCATGTCAAAGTGCCCTTGAGCAAGACATCGATCCCCTGCCTGCTCACTCATTGCAAACTGCCCTGGATAAGAGTGTCAGCCAAACACCTAAAGCAACGATATATCAACTGTATTCAATCGTGCAAAGTCACGGGTGTTGCCAAACACACTGTATTATAGACAATGGTACCACAAATTGCTGGTGCTGTAATAGCCTTTACTATTCCATAACCACAAGATAACATTCAATGTCTCAGGTAGCATCACGTTTCTGTTCCTATTCACTGATTTATTTCCCATCAACAATTTTATTTCTTTATGCCTGACAAAAAACCTCAGTTGCCTTGGCACTCAAATATGGAGAGAAACAGCACATGTATAAAGTGTGTGTGTGCGTATGTGTGTGTCGGTTCCATATGCAGGTCAGTGGGCCGGCTGGTTCCTCCGACGTATGTGAATTAGATTAGGCTCCTCGCACAGTCGAGACTTAATCACCCACTAAAGCATAGTGCTGCCAGCTCCCATTAGGCACCTGTGGAGCAAAACACCTCAGACAGGAAGAGCAGCAGGAGACAAAGACGCATCCGGTCCTCAACACCTGTGACCATGGCACTAGACCACACTGTGTTCACCTAGTTCGGCGACACTAAATCAGAGCAGTTGTGTATGCATAGGAGCACACACACACACACAAAGGAGGTCCATTAGACTCCCTTAAACACCGGCAAAACCCACCACCCATCATGGCACGCAGTCGACCAAACGTTCTCCCACACAAACAACGAAAACAAAGTCAAACCAGTTCACATCAACCCGCAAACATACCTAGGAACTGATCTCTCTTCCAAAACACTGTTCCAATCCAGTTCCTTCCCATGAAAAATGAATTAAATATCCCCCCGAAGAATCACCAGCCAAGATGGCGTGTCTTAATTTCAGCGGAGCGCAGAGTGGTTCTGTGGTTTCTGGACTTTGACAGAACACCTAACCAGAATTGACGTTGGGAAATATACTTAACATTCCCGCATGGTGGAAGAGATGGATTGGGTTTCCCGGTGGTTTCAAAAGCAAGCAGGGCCTCAATACATGGATCTTTGCACACACACACACACACATACACATATAGGGAGTACATTGGAATTAGGTTTGTTACTTAAATGTGCTGCCCTTCATTATTCTCAGATGCACACACACACACACACACACACACACTCACAGACAAACACACCCCCCCAACCTGTTGTGCCGCGATTAATGTAATTTCAATTAGTCCATCAGTGATTAGAGTCACCCCAATCTGGCCTGATAGAGGAGTGTCCTTACAGGAGAAGTAGGTGAACCTGATACACATCTCCACTGTGCTCCTAATGCACTTTGTCAAACTCCATTTGGCCGAGCCAACAAACACCTAATCTGAGTCTAAATGACCATGGAATTAATGTTTCCGTCTGATGGCGTGCCTGGCAGCCACTCTGAATTGCGTACATATGTATATACCGTATGTGGGGTCGTATATATAGCCTACTGTCCATGTTTCGCACTGTATGTGAGATCCTGTTGTTATAACTGTACTATATGTGTCATTATGCACTGTGAAACCCTTCAAGTTGTAAGTTGATATGTGTTCTCTCTCTGCACCAATGCAACAAAAGCACATTTCTGTACATTTATTATTAGGTGATTAAAAGGATTCTAACAGAATTTCACTGTAATTTAGCAGAGTCTCATATTACTAAAGCTGAAACCAAGAAGAAAGCTGGAGATGGATGGTGTGTGAACTGTGCACACATCGCTGTAAGGTGAATTGCACCTGTTCTCAAAGGGAATATCTTACTAATCATGCTGTGCTTGCAAATAACAACTTGAAGTGGGTAATGTTATGCTGAAATTTAATTCGGTTTTAGTCAAAGCTGACCCCATGAACAAAGAGAAGCCATGTTGATGGAGCTTCATCTGGCAAACCAATGCAAATCCACATGTGGGCTGAGATTTTACTCAAAATCCAAGAACATCAGTGTGTGAGGAGCGTGTTTTCGTCACATGCCTTGCGTCCATAGCCAGGATCTTAAGAGATAGTGATCGGAATGTGCAAATGCAATCATTGGAAGGAAAGTTTCATGTGAGCATTAATTCCTTTTTGGCCCTAATCTTTTGAAAAAGGAATGTTTTCACATCCAGACGTGGGAAATCTACCGTCCCTGCTTCTCATCAACACGTAAAGGCTGCTACGGCGTTGAAAGGAGCCAGGTTTTAATAGGTCCATGCACTCACAGCCCACAGTTAATGTAACCCTGGACATTTCCAGATCATTATCTATGGCTGAATATGAAAAAATGGGCGGTATGCATACATTCAAACATCATATGAGAGCAGGTCTTCCATTAGAGCTGCCAGACATGGACTATCATGGGTTTGGATATCAGGGATTTATAATGGAGCAGATCATTGCTGTCATAATTGAACAATTCAAAGCAAATGATCGATCCTTTCAACTCACTATACAGTTGCCACTAAAATCTAATTTGTCAAGTGTGAGATACAGGCCATTGAAAATGAATTATACTGTTAATAATGCATGACTTTTTGCAATATGTATAACCCGGCCCTGCAACCTCAGCAATGCTACTTGATGGATACAAGGTGGCAATGACTGCAAGGGCAACTGGTTGTGACAGACAGCGTGCCAACCCCAATTGGTAGAAATAGGCAGGGCTACTCCCAAAGACATGAGCCATGGGCAAGGCATGGGCCGATATGTCTGCATCGATATGACTATACGTTAACCATAATAATCTATAATTCACCCGTGAATAGGAATATTTAATTGACTGGTTTTCATTGCAGGTCAGTGTGGTCTACTGTACTGCAGTAGATGGCAGGGAGCCGTGCCGGTTTCAGCACCATACAGGCGTGGACCAGAACAAAAGGCGCAGCCTCTGCAGCGGAGAGGCGCACCGGCACACAGAGAGAAAGAGCGACAGATACCGCAAATAAAACCTTAAACAGAATTATCTCACGCGAAAACCGATAATATTGGTCACCAAATTATATAGAAAAGCAAGGTTTAGTAACAGACTGTCTCTCGAAATTCAAATACATCCAACTTATTTACTTCCCTTAATCCATAATAACACATAACTGCACATCACATCAATACGCGCGCGCACACAACAGCTGAGGATTAGTGGACAGCACTGCCACCAACAATATGCACTTTGACTGTGGAAATCCTTTTTTTAGAAACTTTTACAGTTACCAGTATTGTATTGAAATGGTCCAAACTCTAAATGTATGCAGATCAGCGTATTTATCAAGCTTCAATTTTTTTTTTTACAGCACATCATAAGCAAAGTAAACAGGCGTGCTTTAGTTCTTACCTGGTGGTTTAAGCTGCTGAGCGGCACTAATACCCTTGTGTGTGAAGGGAGGTCTAGTGACAATGAGAGCGGTATGGGGCCCTCTGATCCCTCCCATCGCAAATTGAGCTACCGTAAATACAGCAGTATAGGCGCAATGAGATTATGTGGCTGTAATGTCCATGTTCATGATGCCTGAGGGCTGAATATGGTCTCATATGTGTGTGTAGCCTATTTAGTGTGCAAACATGCAGTACACGCATGCACCTGTGTATGCACAAACACACACAGCTTGTCACATATTCAACACAAGCCACCTACACACACACAAAGCCAGACAAGACATGTACACCCAGCAGGTGCCAACCAAGTGAAATGTCAAGTCATTTTCAAAGGGCTTCTGGATTTCCACACCATGATGGGCTATAGTGCTGAAAGGGAAAGTACTGTGTCCGCAGTGATAATGACTGAGTGCAGTGCTGAAGCACCAGGGTGTGGCTGTTGCTGAGGAGAGATGGAGAGAAAAAAACGAGAGAGGAGGAGAGGGAAGGGGCCTAATGTGGATGTGCAGCCAACGAGAGAGTGGAAGGGAGGGGCAGCGAAAGCAGGCAGAGGGAGAAGACAGAGGAAGGAGGAAAAGCAAAGGAGGAGAAGAAGGGGTTTTATGATGGGAGCGTCGCCAAGGAGGGGGGAGGAAGGGGAGGTGTGGAGGAAGGGAAGGGAGGGGTAGGAGGATGGATCAGAGAAAAGCAGCTGCACTCCTGTACCCGCCTCCTCTGTGCCCGTGCCAAAACTGCCACTGTGGTGGGTTTAGGGGAATTTGAGCATCAGAGGGTCAGCCTGGTACGCTGTATGCCTTTGAGAGAAGCGGCACATATGCCAGATCCACAAAGGCACCGCGGCCTGTGGGCTTCCCAACAGCACAGTCTGTTAGCATGAATTAATCGGGAGAACATTTAATGAACATCCATTTGTTGATCACTTGAAACATACCTGAACACTTCAAATGCATGGTAATGAAATTGAGCAAAACGTTGTGCTGTATTTCCTGCAATATAGTGAGGTAATGTGATCTCTGAAATCCCAGTATCCAACTTCTTAAAGGATACTATATGCATATAAATAGTTGACAGTCTTTCCATCTCAACCTACTGCATTCTTCTGTCTTGCATGTGCATTTTGTTGCATTTTGTCTCTATTTGTTATTATTGGCCACCTAAATTACCTGCCTATTTTGCACCATTTGCTGTTTTGCACTTTCCAATTGGAATTAGAATGTCACCCAGCTCTAAGGAGAGAGAATTGGAATGACAGGCAACAGAATTGAATTCCATTAAGTTCCATGAAATTCCACTTCTCAGAGAGGCTGTCTTGACTCGCACATCATAAATCAAACATTATGAATCAAATACAAGACCTGAAAGGTTGCTTTAACATTTTATGACCGGGTCCGGGGACCCACAGGGGTCCTTGAGGGGGTTCCAGGGGGTCCCCAGCAAAAAAGGGAATAATTATTGTCACTGTAATTCCATCCATAAGTAACACAATGACAGAATGTATGACTATTTTGGTCATGGGTTTCATACACTTTCTGTAATAAAACCTTATCAGATGGGGGACCATGGGACAAAATCTTATCAAATGGGGGTCCGTGGTCTAATTTGTGTCAGTTTAGGGGTCCTTGAAGTGAAAAAGTTTGAGAACCACTGTTTTATGATATTCAGTACCAATAATATTTAGCACTACTTGTAATCTCAGATATGTGGTAAGAAGAATTGATGCCTGGTCGTTTGTCATTATTCCACAAGCTTTGTCCATGCGTTCACTGCCACCTACTGGCAGAAATAGAGCAATGCAGGAGATTCTTCATGGCACACACAAGGATTCATGTAATTGTTAGGATCGTCACGGACCAAATCCATTCCTAATCCCTAACCTTAATTTAAACCTAATCCTAACTCTAATTTTAACCCTGAACCCAAATCCTAACCCTAAACTAGCTCCTTAAAGATGTGATTTTCCTCATCTTTGTATCTTTGTGAGGACATTTGTTCCTCATAAGTATAAAAATACAAGAAAACAGAGACACACACTTCACACTTCAGAGCCATATGGTTGGTGTAAGCATGGCTCCATATGCTGTAAAACTCCATAAGGCTACACAGCTGAAAGGACGATATGGAAAGAACTGTAACAGCAACTTCTGTCCATATTTCAGGCTTTCAAAATTTTCATTCAGAACCCCCACCCTAAAAAAAAAAAAACAACTATTAAAAACTATGATAGAACATAGAATAAAAAAACAATTGGAACATTTTTGAATATTTATTGTCTATCGACTCAACAGCAATCAGCAATTAATCAGGGGACATGCCACATTGTACATTTAATCCTGAGTTAATTCTGAGCAGCGTTAGACGCTTAAATACCCAACAAACGGACGGTCATGGTAATCAGCAGAACAGTGTAAGGACACTTTCAGTGTTGACATTCAAACAAAAAGCCAAACGTATTTGACAAATCATCTCTTCAATAAACTTATACACACAAACAACTACAAAGTTCATCCTTGGGGGGCGCCAGAGTTTCAGGGGAGGCACGCCTCATACATTGACAACCTCTGTCTATTGTTTTGTCTGTAACCTATTAATTTTGAGCTCATGCCTATAAGTTAAACTACTACTAAATGTCACATAATGGTAGTCTGTCTCAGTCCCTGAATCATTACATTGTAATTACTGTAGTTAACTAGTATGCAGTCTCTGAATTATTACTTTGCAATTATTACATATTATTATTATTATTATTATTATTATTATTATTACATTAAATTGTTCTATTTTGCAGTTAGGCTACAATGATTACTGGTAGGTTTTAATATTTTTTCCAAGTGTTTTCATGTCTTCTTTCCAGAAAATGCTGTTAAAGATGACAGCCGCATCTGATGTGCTGCCGGGCTTTGCAAAAAATTGGTGGGACATTTCTCCCACAGCTGGAAGCAGAAGATGGCACTGAAAGAAGCACAACAGGAGCACAACCTCCCAGAGCACTCACTCATCACAGAAGGCCCAACCAGGTGGGGCTCGAGGCAAAAGATGATGGAGAGGGTCTTGGAGCAGCGGCGGTGTTGTGTGTTGTTCTTGCATAGATTTAACAATATTTTTTTCACTTTACTTAAAGCAAACAATGACCACTTATAGTGACTTATAACCAGCTTCTAATGTATTATATCTGCCTATACCTCAGGAATTTCATTACTTAACTTAAAGCACCCAATGACCACTTAGAGTAACTTATAATCACATTATAATGCATTATAAAATGATTATAATGTATTACAACTATGAGAACTATAATACACTATGATCCTTACCAAAAAATGTCTGTGAGTGACCAGCAATTATGAAGTATTATGACATTTGACTTTATAAGTCATTATAAAATGCTTTATAATGTGTTATGATTATTGTTATAAAGCATTATGAATATTTATGAGTGCTTATAACTATAATTATACAGTGCTATAAGTAGATTATAACACATTATAAGTAGGTTTATAATGCATTATAGACATGGGCGTCATAGAAAGTGTTACCACTTTTTCCTCACCTCAATCACTTAACTGGATTGGAAGACTTAGAGCTTTGAATTATAGTTCCCCATAATTTTCCAGACTTTCTAAGCAATTCTCAAACTTTCCAGGACCCCCATGCTTAAGGTGTGCGAACCGCCCCGCTTCCCCAGTGCCCCTCCACCGTGGAAAAAAAAGGTCCAAAAATCCCTCATTTCTGGCTGACAATGTTGCGGGCGATCAGCTCCTTCATGATCTCATTGGTGCCTCCGTAGATGGGCTGAATACGGGAGTCCACAAACGCCCTGGGAGGGAGGGGGGAGGTGGGGAAGACAGAGAGAGACAGTGAAGTTTAGGTAGATGTGGATAGGCTGTGGAATACAAAACACTGGCTGTGTGTCGCTTACTTGGCGATGGGGTATTCCCACATGTAGCCCCAGCCTCCATGCAGCTGCAGGCACTCAGTGGCCACTTTGTTCTGGAGGTCCGACGCCCTGGGGACAAGAACGAAGAGCAAGGACATTAGCACATGGCAGCAGGGTGGACCAGTTTGTTTTGCGAGAACGCTCTGTAACTGAGAGGTCAGAGGTTTGATCGCTGTGTCAATCAGCGGTCACATACTCTGCCAAAGTGTCCTTGACTGAGATACTGAATTCCTACCCAAATCCCTGAAAATCCATCTGGAATAAGAGCATCAGCTAAGTTCATTACCACATTAATTTTGAGATATTGGCATTATTATAAACAGATGAGACCATTACAGAAAAGACAGGCAGCTTCTACAGGCCTATACACTGCTGAAATCTGCTGGATCGCTTTACGGCACAAAACAGGAGGAGGGCGCTGTTCTTCCAGAGCAAACTGAGCTAAAGCTTTCAGAGTTTCTCGCAGCGGCAGATGGTGGAAGGAGTGAAAAGCAGATGGAAAAAACGTAAATCACTACGAGCATGTTGATCCTCTTCAGTAAAGTGAAAAAGAAAGACGAGGGCCGGGAAGGGGAGAGGGGACAAGTAGCAACATCCTCAACGGGGTTTATGGGAAATGTGGTCCTGATTTTGATAAACACCAGCACTAACACCACTGGCAGGGAATAAAGGTTAGCAAATGTCTTGACCATGGTCTGATTTGTTTATGGTAAATATACCAAGGTATCGCAATTAAATTAATTTCACTATGATACATTGATGTTTAAAAATGCTACGTGCAGCACCTTTAAAAACGGCATTAGCTCAAACTCAGGCTTTATAAACGCATCACAGGACCAGGATAGTCCCATTAGTGACATTTGAGGACTTCTACAGGCTGGTAAAGCCAGATAAAAAAAACATATGTGTCCGCACCAGAACTTGGCCATGGAGGCAGTGGAGGAGTCGAGGCGTTTCTCGGCGTGGAGCTGGAAGCAGCTGTCGACGAAGGCTCGACCCACACAGATCTCAGTCTTCAGCTCCGCTAGCTTGTGCTGCACAGTCTGTGGGGGGAAAAGTATGACGCAACGTGATTTATTGTCCTGAGGGAAACTCAGACGGCAAGGCCAGCACAGAACACAGTGGACATCATATTGTACACAACAGTGGACAACATAGAACACATGTACAAGTTAATCATTTTCGTGGTTAAATAGAGTATTTAAGATGACGAGAATAAATAGAGAAGAACAGTAAATAGAGCAGAGTAGAAAAGAGCATACAACAGTGAGAGTCACAGGTTCACTCTCTATTGGTATAAATGGGAGAATTGATTGAGTTGAGTGCTGACCTTGGATAACTGTACTGCAAACAATATTTTAACGAGAGATTAAGTCTTTTATTTAGACTAAAAATGAGATAATTTTGCTTGTTTTCAATGTAGCTTTGCTCGGTTCAAGAAAATTCTTTAAAAAACAACAGCCAATCAGGAAAGGGGAAGGGGCTTAAATGAAATCATGAAATGAAAAAGTTTTCTCCTGACTTGAATGAGCTGTCACACACCTCAATGTGATTTTGAGATGAATAAAAATTAACAGGAACACAGGCCTTAGATGACATCACCAATCAATAGGACATTCTGTTCCTTGGGACAGAATGTTCGAAGTCATTCATGTGAATGTAACTTTGGACTCAGTAAAAATAGTTGATAAAAACCAGCACAACAATTTTTCTATTTTCCGGGACAGACTGATGGACCAGTCCCAGACTAGCTGCTGGTCACAGCTAAGAAAAAAAGGAAGAATTTGTAGAAAAGGAGGGGGGAAAAAAATCAACACAGGTAAACGGCAATGATATACAGACCTGTAGGTGAGCGATTGTCTTGCCGAAAGCCTTCCTCTGCATCACGTAGTTCCTGGTTTCCTCAAACATGAACTCACAGCTCGCTATGGCCATGCCGGCAATCACCAGACGCTCCTGCTCAAAACAAGCACAAAGTGAGTTAACTGGCAGGGCTTGCAAATCAGTTTCACTGAGCAGAAACACAAAAAAATAACAACTAAACTAGGCTGCATGGAGGCAAAAAGCAAGACATAGCATAAGGGTGGGAGTTTAAGTAAGTAAAGTGTTAAGTGCCTCATAGCTCAAAATGACCGAAATGTATCTGTGGGGGTGTGATAAACAACAATTACTGTTGCCAGGTACTCAAAATTTGGCTTTCGAAACTCATCTTCAGGCCTAAAGAACCTTCTTCTCAAACCAAAAATAGCAAATGACAAAGCAGTATCATTATTATAACGACAGTATTTTGCATGGTGATATATTACCTCTTCATTAGACGTTTCTGTTGGATCTCTGCTTCAGTTAGCTAGCTTACTCATCTCTAGCTTACTCATTTATATTTTTAATTGTTTGC